>NC_080181.1:32504440-32705383 GCF_950295315.1 Erinaceus europaeus | reverse complement strand
TTCTCCTTGATCTCAATGATTGATCTACACCTGATCTACCTACCTGCTGTCATATCTGGCTAAATAGCTACCTTCTACCTATTTATTATCTATCTATCATCTATTAAGCTATCATATATTTACTATCTAGCTAGCTATCATTTATTGATACCATATATCACCTATGACCTGTTTATCATTCCATCATCTATTTATCTACCTTTATATTATCTATAACCTATAATTTATCTATCTATCTATCTATCATCTATCTATCTATCATATATTTCTCCTGTTTTGACATTGGACTAATAAGAGCGATGGGAAGGAAAAGTGTGAGGCCATTTAGCTTTAATTTCCTACCTGCAGTAACATCACAAAATTGCCCGTGACTAGCTCTGGAGGGGTGCTGCCTAGATACTTTGCATCAATTCTCACCCAGTTTGAGGAAGACCACAAAGCACAGAGGATACAATTTCCTATCTTTGCAGTGAGGTGGAGAGCCATGGTGCAGGCTCTGTTAAGACTCATGCTGAGTCAGGAAGCAGGTCTACTTTGCACCCAGTCTCACCACATTTGTGCTCAGATGCCAGGCTGCTCTCTGCTGGGGAAGTGGCTAATGGGGTGCTAAATCAGAAAGCAGAGGTTGGCCCCCCAAAGGGGAATTGCTAGCTCTGTGTGGGTGTTTGTGAGGGTGGTGGATAAAGGGCCAGTGTGTACAAGATAGAAGAAAAGGAAAAGAAAATAACTAGTCTTAGGCTTCTGAAAACTCCTCAAGTAGAAACAGATGGGCTCTGTGTCTTAATTGAGCTATTATTAGATGCTAAATTTGAATCACTCTTAACTGTACCACCTTCCTCCCCAAGTACCAATTCACTCAAACAAAGCCCTGATTGTATTGTTCTCATGGCTTGTGGCATAGGCAACATGAATGAGCAAAGATGTCAAATTTTAACTGTCCTTTTTACTTATTTTATTTTTAGTGTTTGTTTGAATGTCAGCTACTGATAGAGTAACCACCCTCCAAAAAGCAAAAGTAGATTTTGACAGTGAAGGGTTAGCATTCTGCTCCTTTCCCATTTACAGAGTAAAGTAAGTTGATTTCTCAGTCTTGAAAACTCATATCCGAGAGTCGGGCTGTAGTGCAGCGGGTTAAGCGCAGGTGGCGCAAAGCACAAGGACCAACATAAGGATCCTGGTTCGAACCCTGGCTCCCCACCTGCAGGGGAGTCACTTCACAGGCGGTGAAGCAGGTCTGCAGGTGTCTGTCTTTCTCTCCTCCTCTCTGTCTTCCCCTCCTCTCTCCATTTCTCTCTGTCCTATCCAACAACGACAACAACAATAATAACTACAACAATAAAACAGCAAGGGCAACAAAAGGGAATAAATAAATTAAATAAATATTTAAAAAAAAAAAGAAAACCCATATCCATTCCCTTGATAAGGAGGTGTGTGTGTGTGTGTGTGTGTGTGTGTGTGTGTGTGTGTGTGTGTGTGTGTGTGTGTGTGTTGAAGCAGTTAAGGGAAGGGGCTGGAATGAGGAATGTATGAAAGGTATAGCAAGGGGAAATAAAAATGCTGTGTCTTCTACTTGGAGTATATTCCTTCTATATTAGAAAATGCAGTGTCTTCTACTTGGAGTATATTCCTTCTATATTAGAAAATGCATTTTACATTTCATGATCTACCTGCTAGGATGAAATGAAGCAGTTGTATGAGGACACTCAGCCTATCATACTGAGGTTCTTCTGTACTGAACATTTAGGTTTTGAACATGGTCACGTGGTCCTCTAGACTATCACATGAGGATCCTCTGCTCCTTTCCAACGACCTTTCAGTTGGCACATCCTGTGTCATAGGCACTGGAGCATGATGAGTGGAGCTTGGGTTGGGTCATAGTTTCATACTCACCACCTAATTGAATAACTCTTTCATGTAACATAGGTGCTCTTCTCTCTGCTTTGACTTCAGTTGACACATCTTGTGTTGTGGGCATTGGAATATGATGACTGGAGCTTGAACTGGATGAGTTTTCTTTATATATGTATGCCATTACCCAACCAGCATTGACATATCAGTGGTGGATGGACTAAGCAGTCTTAACACTAGCTTGCTTTGAGTACTAAACATCACATCTATGGGAACACAATTTGTTATTATGCTGTGGAGAGGGATATTGGCCTTGGAATCATTATTTTATTCTATCTTGGAACCAAGAAAGTTGTTCCTTCTTCCAGAGACATTTCTGCATCCATCCATTAAGCCTGGCATCCCTGGTCATCCTCCCTTTCACAAAGAGAGTGATGGAGAAGGAGAGCAGGGGAGAGCTATTGTTTTCTTTCCCATTTTCAAGCCCTGGCTCTGTATAATTTTGGCCTTTGTCTTGACAGTTTCTTTCAGATACTCTGAGATCTGTTCTTCCCCAAAGGGAAAGGGTGAAAAGTTCAGCCTCCACTCAGGCCATGCTGCTCTCCCTTACCTCTGATCCTCTGAAAAGAATAGCTGACACTCACAGCTGATGGCACTTAGTCTTGCAGCCTCATGCTCATGACCTGCTCACCTCCCAGGTCTTCAATAAACAGTGACAGGGCTGTGCTCACAGCAGCACCAGACTCACACAGCAGGATCTGTATTTGGGCCTGATTTACACTTTTTTTTTTTACCCTTCCTGCCAATAATTTGTGAACCATTTGCTGTGAATAAAAGGGGAAGGGAGGGAAAGCCGAGATGTATTTCTTTGGCCATATGTTTCTGTGTTTCAGAGAGCAAACCACTCTAAGTTAACAGTAAAATGGTGGGCTAGTCAATGGCTGGGCAGATGAAGAGTATGTGTAACCCTCCTGGGTTCAGTCCCCCATACCACATAGCACCATGGACAGCAGCAAATTCCCTATGGATGTCTGACCTTGTTCTATCTATCTATCTGTCTATCTATCTATCTATCTATCTATCTATCTATCTATCTATCTCTGGACAGAGGACACACATAAATAAAATTAAATTGAAAATATAAGGTGTGAGACTATGAAATGACTTATAATATCAATATCTTTCCCATCTTCTTGGCTATTAGGACCACTTGTTTAAAGATCTGGCACCCTTTTCCCAAGGAAATGTTCATATCTCTTGATCTCCCATCCTCTTCTGCAACCATTTATGGTCAATTTATCTAGACCCTGCTATTGAGATGTACATGTGAGTTTAATTCCAAGAAGGCTTTTCTTTTCTCTTTCTTTTCTTTCTTCTTTCTTTTTCTCTTCCTTCATACCTTTCTTTCTTCATTTCTTTGGAATATTTTTAAATGCTACCAGACTTACCACTTGTCTCAGTGCCTGCATGATAAATCCATTGCACCTGGCAGCCACTACACCCTGCCTTTTTTGATATGAAAGAGAGAGATATTGAGAGGGGGTAGGGCGGGAGAGAGAGAGAGAGAGAGAGAGAGAGAGAGAGAGAGAGAGAGACCTGCAACACTGCTTCACAATTTGTGAAGTTTCCTTCTTGCAGATAGAAGCCAATGGCTGGAACCCAGATCCTTCGTGAACATGGTAATATCTTCACTTCATCATTCCCTGGCCTCCCAATAAGGCATTTCTACAAATGATAACAAGTTTCCATACTGGTAATAGCCATTTCCTATAGGTTTCCTAGGCTAGTGAAATGGAGACAACAAGGATGTATTATTCGATTCAAGCTGCATTTAAAGTATCTATTTTCATTATATAAGAATATACTATATAAAGAGAATGGTTTTGGAGCCAGAGGGAGTAGAAATGAATTACCAATTCTACCACTAGTTACGAATGTCAGCATAGCTTAGTCTTCTCATTGGGGGAAGTGAAACCATTAATACCTTCCCATTGCCCAGAATTTAGGAAATGCTCAATACAAGACAGATGGTACTATAGGTTGTGTGAGTGTGTGTGTTAATATGATTATATGTGTGGAACACTCTTTCAGATGACTAAAATGAAATGTGATAGCCATGTTTATTTGCATGTATAAAGTGTAGGTATTTGCAAGTAAAGGGAGGTGCTGATTATCTGAGGGGAATGATAAACAGCATCCCAGAGAAGGGACCATTTGAATTGATCTTTAGAGAATGATAAGAACTCACTAGTCAGAGCAACAGAAAGAAAGGGAAGAGAAGGTCCTCTGCAGAGGGGGGAGGAGGGGTGTTAGGTAGTAGCACAGATGGTTAAGCTCACATTGCAAGGACTGGCTTAAGGATCCCGGTTTGAGTCCCTGACTCCCCACCTGCAGAGGAGTTTCTTCACAAGTGATGAAGCAGGTCAGCAGGTATGTATTTTTATCTCCCCCTCTCTGTCTTCCCCTCCTCTCCCTATTTCTCTCTGTCCTATCCAACAATGACAACATCAACAACAACAACAGTAATAACTACAACAATAAAACAACAAGGGCAACAAAAAGGAATAAATACATATTTTTAAAAATAAGGTCCTCTGGGCAGTTTGTACACAGAAGAGGATGTGACATAGTATCAGCTATCAGAGTCATACATACAGGAGAACTCCACATGACTCAGGAGTGAGTGAGTGAAGGTGCTAGAGGAAGGAGGGAACACGGATATTTGAGTCTAGCTAAGGAAAGTTCTCAGTAGAGACTAAACCAATCAAGACTGGATGACAGTAACTCCTGAGGAAAAGAGAGAGCTTTCCATCCGTAAGCCCAGAACACAGCTTCCAGGAGCCATCAGGGAGCAGGCTGGCTGGGTGACCTGCCAGTCTTGGGAAGTCACTTGGGAAGGCAGGTGTGATTCTTTCTTCTCTCTGCCTTCCACCTGCCACAGATCATTGGTTTGAAGTGCTGATTTTCCAAGCAAGTGTGAGAATGAACCTGCTTGAAGATTGGACCCCAGCCTACTCCCCCCACCCAGCAACACAGTAGCTTCGCTTAAAGAAGAAATAACTCGAATGGGTATCTCTATTACTATAATAGCTGAAAGCATTGTTTTCAAGTAGTATTAAAAAGAAAGGAGATGCATCAATAATCCGTGTGTGTGTGTGTGTGTGTGTGTGTGTGTGTGTGTGTGTGTGTGTGTGTGTTGTATGGGGCAGAGGGACTTAGTTTTTAATCCAGGTAGGCTTGGCACCATTTAATGAGTGAATCCTACCCACCCCTTGGTCTTTCCTGCTGCTTTGGGGATGTCTGTCTTTCATGATTATTTTCTGCTCTGCTCAGGAAACTACAAATAAGTGTAAGAAGAGCTATCTCGCTCTGCCTATTGGAAGCAAAGTGAAACCCCATGTTCATTGCTGAAATAGATGTTTCTAGTGTCCCTAGGATTCCTCCATCCTTTTTCAGTCCCTGAGAACTGCAGTTATCACTACATGCCACTTAACCAGCCTAGCTTCTTCCTGGCTTTCCTTCCTGGGGGGTGGGGGGGGGCAGGGTTTGCCTACCCTTGCTACACAGCTGATTTAATGCAGCATCCAAGAGCCTTACAAGAGGGACAAAGCTGCCCGTGAGTGACTTAGTGCTGTCTCACCACAGAGGCACATATCTGGTGATGCCATATACTTAAAACCTAAATTGCAGCTGTGGTATTTGTCTTCTTCTCTCCCAGCTAAGGCAAATAATTTTTTTTTTATTCTTATCAAGTAGTAACCAAGTCATCCCTCAAATTTTATTTTAGATTTCTTTGTTGTTGCTATTGTCACCAGGGATTCACCATTTTAGGATGATATTTTCAGAAAGACAGAGAGAGAGATAGAGAGAGACACCATAGCACCAAACCTTCCTCCCAGATAGTGGGGTCCTGGCTCAAAACTGGGTTGTAAACATGACAGACCAGTTGTATGTATCTAAGTGAGAACTTTTTTTTTTTGGCCAATGCTTAGTATTTTTTTTATTCAGTTACTTTATAAGATTGTCTGTTTTCAAGGTACACTCTCACACTTCTTCATAGAGTGTATTATGCCAGGCCCACCATCAAATGACTTTCCTCAGGTGGAATTGAAGTTAATTGGACAAATTAAGGGTAATACCAGACACTGATTGTTTATCCTTTATTGTTAGTATAGTTTTATTGCCACCAGGGCTATTGCTGGATCCTGACAGTTGTTTTCTTTAGAGACAGAGAGAAATAGAGAGGGAAGGGGGAGGTAGAGAGTGAGAGACATAAAGAGAAATTCCTGCAGCATGAATTCATCACTTATGAATTTACAAGGGGGCCTGGAGCTTGCATCCAGGTCCTTGTGCATGGTAATGTGTGAACTCTACCAGGTGCACCACTGACCTGGCTCCACTTGCTTTTCTTTGGGTCTTTAGTCTTCATGGTGCTGTATCCTGTGGGATTTTGAAATTGATAGCTCTAGTTGTCTTTACAGATTGGCTTTATTTCTCACATTTGCAGCCTCAGACAGGGCTAAGATGTGTGACTAATGTCATATTAACCCATGAGCTTTCTCACCTCCATCCCTTCAGCTGACCTGTGTCATTGACCCCACATATTGGTGAATCCTTATGTGAAGGCAGACAGCCTTCCTGGTGGTTGAGGAGCTGTGACAGGGGAGGGCTCAGCACTGAAGGATTCCATGTGAGACATACTCAGTTGGGAGCTGTTGTTTCTTCCAGATTTAGTCTTTTCAAGGCAGCCAACATGCCTCCTGAGCCCACCACATCCTGCTCCTGTCTTCATTCCCTGCACTGCATGTCCTTTCTTCCATTCACATCAATGTCTCTTTTAGCATTCCAAGGTACTCTGTCTTCTTCTTCAAAGAGAGAGATAGCTGAGGAACACAGAGGGCAGGACATTTAGAAGTAATTAAGTGATACAAGTTCAAGATGCTGATACCCTACTGGCCTTGTTCAATGCCTCAAACCACACCAGCAAAGATCCCAGCTTGTCTAATAAGGGCATGAAAGTCTCTCTCTACAGTGTCACTGTGTCAGATTCCCTTTCTCTCAGTGACACAGTTGCTTTGTGAAGATCATTCGGGTTACTTTTCAGAGCTGAGTGTCTCCTCCAGAGAGTCTGGGATCAGCGTCTTTCTGCTTTGCCAGCTCCTGGGCTGAAGGCATGACTCTTGCCTTGAATTCATTTCAACCACTGTAATGTAGCTGTTCATCTTGGAGAAAGCAGTGCTGATATCAAAGACCTGTTGGAGAATGGGGTGGGGGGAGAGGCACTGCAGAGGTGAATAAGGTTGGGTGGGGAGTAGTTCTCTAGGTCTGGGGACTGGATATGGGGTGAATAATGTCTCCCCAAGAGATTGCAATGAGCACATTGATCCAAGGGTGCTTGGATCCTGGGGTGGGGGTGAACTGGGCAATCCCCAGCCTGACTTCCCTTCGTGCCCCTTGTACTTGTGCCTTTTCCCTGTATAATAACTTTCAAGTGAGATTGACCCTGAAGTCCTTTGTAACTTATTATTTTTTTAATTGCCTAGCCATACAATGAAGCATTTTGCAAATAAGTTCTTTCTGTTTTAGTTATTAATGGTGGGGAGGAAGAGGGCTTCTTCTTGACTCCTTCATGACTCTGTCCTCACAGTGCTATGTGTTACTGGAGAGACCCCAGGCAGTGTGCATGCCAGCATGGTGGCTCCTGCCCCAGACATCTCCAGGCTGTTCCTTTTTGGCTGCCCAATTCCTTTTTTTTTTTTTTTTTTTTTTGCTGTCCCAGTGAGTAGACAAGCTGTGGGCTGCCAAAGTCACCTCCATCTTTGGACTTTGTCTTCAAAAAGCTTCTCTTTTGAATGAGCACCACCTCAGAGGCATTGTGTCCTGTCTGACTCAGAAACCCCCCCAGCTTTTTCAGCTGAGATAAGACCCTTTCTATCTGGAGGCGCTCATGGAGAACTGCCTGACAGCCTACATGGTTTCAGGTTGCAGGCTTGAGGACCTGTGCTGAGCAAAATAGTCTTTGAGTCTGGAACCCAAGGCAGCAATATGGATGGGCTTGAATGAAACAGGGTAGAGACTGGGAAGTAACAGAGTAGCAATTCTGCTGTCAGAGTTGTATGATTCAGGGACTAAGCAGTGGCATATCAGTTGAGCACAGTCATAGTATTGCTATGTGCAAGGAGTTGGGTTCAAACTCCTGTTCCTACTTGCTGAAGGGAGTGGGGGGGAGCTGGAGGGGAGTTTCTATCCAGTTTCTATTCAACATACCATGTGTTATCAAAAGACACAGATTTACCTCCCGTGAGATTCAATTTCCTGGCAGTGATATTTATAGAAGAAAACATGGATGAAACATTGTGGGATCATCACATCAAAGTTGTATTTGGAGATCTGACCCCATGGGCATGGGGTTGATAATCTGTCCTTTGGGTAATTGAACAGGAAATTAAGGATGGCAAAAGAGCTAACTGATAAAAAAATTATTTTTAAAAAGAAAAAAACAGTAAATAAATAAAAAACCAATAAATTAGATGTTACGCTTTTAGTATAGGACCTGACATGTTAGGGGCATTCAATACATGCTGATTTCTATTTCTCCTCTCCCCTCATTGGATTCTAATTTTCTTGGGAGCATAGCTCATATGACTTTGCTAGTATTTTCTCCTATAGCACAGGTGGCAAGCTTTACATACTGGGCTTACAGAGTTTTGTGGAACAAATACAGAAATGAGTGAATACATTTTTAAGAATGAGAAAATTAAGGTTTGTTTGTTTGTTTGTTTTAGTTTTATGGGAGAACCTTAGAGATCTTCCTCTGCTTAGAATACCCCACTTTTAACTTATACAGGCAAGTGATCCTGAAGCAACTACATGGATAAATACTAAAGATAATGAGGTGAGTTAAATGTAGTATGTGCCATCCACAAGTTTACTGTTAATGGAGGGAGACATTCATTATTCATGTACAGCTATCTACAGTACAAACATAACAAGAAAGAAAAAAAAAATGGTCTCTGAGAGACCTGAGGCTCTTATGCTGTTTCACTTACCTGCAGTGCCCTCTTAGAAACACACATACCATATCAAGCCTATGTACTCTCCACTGCAAAACAGAGGCAGGGACTGTAATAATGCTCCCTCGAGGGATATTGTAATATTGAGAAGCCCCAGGCCCAGTGCCTGGCCAGAGTACACTAACTGAGAGAGTGATTAGTCAGACACAATCATAGCTGTCAGGCTGTGACTCAACTTCCAAGAAGATACCGATTGTCATGTGAAGGGCCTGCTGGCTGTGACATTCTAGAAGTGTGGAGATATTCCTGATCATGGGGACACCATTCCTCTATGCACAGTCAGACATACAGAGAAAAACCTGGCTTGACAAGACACTGAGGGATTAGGATGACCCCCAAACTAAGGGAAGGGGGGGGATTAATTGGAATGTCCCAATCTCATAGTAAGTGCTGAAACTCTGATACATGACTGCAGGAATGTGTGCAACCATGACTTTCTCTGCTGGGAAGCCTTTTGAGATGAAGTTAATTGTCTGCCTAGCCAGCCTAGTGGACTTTAAAAATGGGCATTTATCTAGAAAAAAAAAAAAAGATCTGAACCTGACCTAGATGAGACTTTGAAGCTCCAGAATTAGCACCTGTCGTGTTCCTGCCACACCTGTGACACTATGAATTTGTAACCACAAACAAAACCTGAACAGATCCTGCTCCAGCCATGACTTTAATTAAAGCTATTTGGAGAGGCTGGAGGCTAATTTCAAGGTGATGCCCAGATGGGTCTTCCCAAGTCTAAAAGTGCTAGTTTGACAATTAGCAAGAGTGCAGGGCTTAATTGGCTCCAGTTAAATAAGGCACAAGCAATAGAGACACAGTGCAAGCTGAGGGGACCCTCTGTTCACTTGGTGACAACTCACCTAAAAGCCCATAGGAATCTGCTTCATCACTGGAGTAGCAAGACAGAGTTTGTTCTAGGGGTGGACACTCGCTGGGCATTGATTCTCTTGTCCTTTCCTTCCTTCCTTCTTTCCTTTCTTTCTTTCTTTCTTTCTTTCATTCTTTCTTTCTTTCTCTCTCTCCTTCTTTTTAATTTGTTTATAAAAAGGAAACACTAACAAAACCATAGGATAAGAGGGGTACAAGTCCACACAATCCCCACCACCAAAACTCTGTATCCCATCCCCTCCCTTGATAGCTTTCCTATTCTTTAACCTTCTGGGAGTTGTGAACCCAAGGTCTTGTGGGATGCAGAAGGTGGAAGGTCTGGCTTCTGTAATTGCTTCCCAACTGAACATCGGCATTGACAGATAGATCCATACTCCCAGCCTGCCTCTGTCTTTCCCTAGTGGTGCGAGGCTCTGGGGAATCTGAGCTCCAGGACATATTGGTGGGGTTGTCTGTCCTGGGAAGTCTGGTTGGCATGATGCTAGCATCTGGAACCTGGTGGCTGAAATGAGAGTTAACATGTAAAGCCAAGCAACTTGTTGATTAATCATGAACCTAAAGTCTGGAATAGTGCAGATGAAGAGTTGGGGGGGTGTCTCCATTTTGTAGATAGCTAGTAGACATATTTTAGTTATATTCCAAAGGGCCTTTGGCTATACCAGTGTTTGTTTGTTTGTTTGCCTGATCCTGAAATCTGATTTGCAGGTGGATCCTAATTATTGTCTGGGGAGATGATGTCATGGCTGGCAGAAGTACTAGAAAGCTGGATCAGGGAAGAGAGTAGCTCCCAAATATAAGAAAAGTGTATAAGTATTGTTGACTTTAAACCCCATCGACTTGATCTGATCTACATGTCCTGATATTGAGGCAGCTTGGAACATTCTTTCTCATGACCACAGAATGTGAGCTCAAATCTACAGGGATGCAGAAGTCACATAGGCTCCTAAGCTGAATATGGGTCCCAGATCACATTAAATCAATGTTTCTCTTATTTCAATGTGAGCTAAAGCTCTGTTGTATCACAACTTTTTCTTTTGTTAAACTCAGAAACTCACTAGTGGAGAGCACAGATGACAGAACGTAACCATATAATCGCCTCCACTTATAATCAGAGTTCTACATAGCACACCCAGCATTTGAAAACTGTCCAATTATACTTCATAATAAGAAAAACCTCACAATGATGCCAGAGACAGAGACAACACTCTGAGGAATTACACTATAAAATTATTTTTCAAATACAGAAGGAAAATGTCCAGCTTAGCCCTAATAATTTTATTACAAATAGCTAGGTTTTTTTATACTTTTTTTACCTTTATTTTTATTTAGTAGAGACAGCCAGAAATGGAGAGGAAGGGGAGATAGAGAGGGAGAGAGACAGAAAGACACTTCTCTTGAAGCCTTCCCCTGCAGATGGGGACCGGGGGCTTGAACCCAGGTCCTTGCACATTGTAACATGTGTGCTCAACCAGGTGCACCACCACCTGGCCCCTCTTTTTGTTTTTTTATGACTTCTGCACCCCAAGTTTTTTTTTCCTCACATGTTGGAGAAATCAAGTAGCTTATGCTGAACTCCTATACTGTTTAAAGCCCTCTGGCTTTTCCAATACCAAGGAAAAAGGGAAGTTGATTAATGTAGCCATTAGGAACATGGATTCCATTTTCACAACCAGAGGGCTTGTAAATTGTAAGCAGCACTCCATTCTGTAACATTTAGGGACCTGGACTGAATTTGACTGAAATGTATTTGAAATGAAAGAAGAGATGCCTACTTAAAACCCTTTTATCAGCTGCCATTTTGGTTTCTTGGGAGAAAAATGGAACCACTTCAACTATTTCTTAGACTTTTGAAGCTAAGAATAACCACTGGAACCATGCAGTGCAGTCGGAAGAGCATTAGGCTGAGAGGAGTGACAGTCCAGACTTACCTAGTTGTGAGTCCTTAGGCTAAATATTTCAGAATTTCAACCCTTCATCTCATGTGCCAACTTTTCTCTTAATGGTCTGGAAGTTTCTTTCCAAATCTACATGTCTGTAGCTCCTAATCATGGTTATACATTTAGTTCATGGAGGGTTTAAATGTGTAATCCTAAATTTCTGACTCTTGTACCAGGGCTCTTTGCAGTCTGCCAGAGAGAATGGAACTGTGGCTCAGTATAAGTTGTTAGAATCTGTTAACTTTATTAACAGGTACTGTAGAATAGAGCAACAGGAAATGTTAGAAAGCTGAGCTGCAACAGAGACCTCATTTTGTTCAGTCAATTAGAAAATGGACTGAGGCTTCCAAGTCTATTCCATCTGGGCAGCTGCTATTAGACCTAATTTGAAAAGTCACTGGCATTGACTTTGAATTTGTAGACCTCCTCTCTTTCAGTTAACTCAAAGCCCTTAACCTTGTGTTAAGCACTTATTACCTTTGTTAGGTGGCATAAACCTTATAACCTTCCTCTTATAGGGAAGGGGGATCAAGTGACTTGGAGGTATGTTTTATAACCCCAGCCCATCCTCATCATCTGTCTCAGACTCTTTTAAAAAATTGCTTTTCATTCTCATTAAGAATCCTTAGAAGTTTAGCTGCTTTCAAAATATTTACTGGAGAAGTTCTTTTTGTATAATGCCACACTCTGCATTCATGTCCTTCCATGTGTATTGCCTGGGCATTTACAAAGTCAGCTTCTTGAATTGTATACCTTTCCTTCTGTAAATATGCATGTTGTAGCTCACTGCACCCACCAATCCTGATTGAGAAGAGCATGTTGAACTCTAACAATGTGCACTACTTACTTTACATCTTTCCTCCACTGTTCTCAAAACACTTAGTGTACAGAAAATGTTGCAAATAAGAGATGGCATCTACCACTTTCCCCATTAAAAAAAAAGTAGAGGAAATTTTAAAATTTAATCAAAGTTAAATAGTCTTTTAGGCAAGAGTTGATGTTGTGGAGTTAGATCACATAGATTAGAACCCAGTAGAATGTTCCTGGGAGCCATGAACATTTCTTGTGTCTACAAAATGTAAATAATTCCACTTTCATAGGTTCTTGAAGGAATTACACTTCACAGAAAGCATTTTCTGCTGGTCAGTTCTACTTTTTTTCTTCTCTTTATTATCATATTTCTGCCACTACCATCACTGTCAACATCACCACTGCCAGAACCATCATCATCAACCCTCGTTATTGAAGCCACCACCACCATCATTTCTAGCAAGTAAGTTGCCAAAGCATAAACAGGGCTAGTGTGTGTGTGTGTGTGTGTGTGTGTGTGTGTGTGTGTGTGTGTGTGTGTTAATGTTCCCTGAATGCTATAGACTTAAATCTGAAACACCAATAACATAACACAGAACTTTTGAAAATAGACTTTATGTTTTTAATTCTTCTAAAACTAACTTATGTATTTCATTTTTTTAAGTGAGACAGATACTGAGACAGAGAAAAAGAGCAGAGCACTGCTCAGTTCTGGCTTATGATGGTGCTGGCAACTGAACCTGGGCCCTCAGAATCTCAGACATGAAACACTTTGCATGACCATTATTCTGTCTCCCAACCTCAACAATATATTTTCATAGCTCAGAGTGGATGGACAGATACTCAATAACTGACACACACACACACACACACACACACACACACTTTCATTTTTAACACAGGGATAGAGAATATCACCTAGATAACCATGCCCATCCAGAAGGGTAAACTTCATATGGTTTGAGCCCTTCCAGGATGACTTCTAGGAAAGGTAAGGCAAACGTGAAAAGTGGACAGGAAATCTCTCATTTTGCTTTAATTACACCATCCAAAAATTTGTATCCATGCAAGGCCCAGGGGTTAAGTAATCATAGTAAGAATCTGGTTTGATGGCAGAGTTGCTGAAAGCTGAGAGCAGACTCCTGCCTGCCAAGTGAGGATCTTACAAGTTAGATGGTGGCTGCAGAGCAGATGACAGTGAACTCGCTGATTTCCTTGGAGAGAAAGGACCAGAGGATTTTCACAGACTTGATTTCTTCCCTGTCATCTGTTTTTGTGGTCCCCACCAGCATAAAGACTAAGCACTTAAAATATGCAACCAGGCCAGATGCTCCCTTCCATCCCTAACGAGAGCTGGTCAAAATGAGGGCTTATGGTAAAAAAGGAAACATCTTTTTGATAGATTGTATTCTAAAGCAGATTCTAGGGAAGTGGCTGAAGCCTTCATGTTGGGATTTTTTTTTTTTAATTTATGAATAGCTATTTAGACAATCAGCCTAAGGATGCAGTCAGTTATTGAGCTATAATGTTAACATAGAGATTTTGCCCATAATTAGTTCACATGACCTTTCTGTCTGCGAAGAATTTTGAAAGATGAAGACACTAAGTCCATTACCATACTTTGAAAATTCAGTTTGACATAAACCTAGAACCCCTGATTGCAGAATAATCCACTAGATTTGATCATATACTGTACCAATTTTAATAATATAGCAATGGAGGGGACAGATTCATGTCTTCACAGAAATTTCCCATTTCTGTTGGCATGAAAGACATAGTGAGTATGCAAAGCACACACTTCTTCCTGGGAACAGGTCAGGACAGAAAGTCATCACTGTGGAGCGGGAATGGCTCAGTGGTAGAATACTAGACTTGCCTACGTGAAGTCCTGAGTTAGGTACCTGACATTGCATGCACTGGATTGATTCTCTAGTTCTTGCTGTCTGAATAAATAAATAAATCTTTAAAACAGAAGTAAAGTGACTAATGAATGAGAAATGCCTTAGCCAGAGAGATTCCATGACAGTTGCTGTAAAAAGACATAATCTAGAGAATGAACAGTTTTGACAGGAGAGTAAATGCAAATAGTGGGGATAAAAAGTGAGAATGGCCTTCTTGGAAGTAACAGAAACAAGGCCAGTAAAAGAAACCATGGAGAAGTCTCCAAAGCATGGTCCAGGAGGTGGCACAGTGGATGAAGCACTAGACTCTTAAGCATGAGGTCCTTAGTTCAATCCCCAGCAGCACATGTACCAGAGTGATATCTGGTTCTCTCTCTCTCTGTGTCTCTCTCTCTGACTCTCTCTTTCTCTACACCCTAAAATTCTCATTAATAAATAAATTTAATCTTAAAGAGAGAGAGAGAGGAGTCTCAGGAGGTAGGATTTCCCAATTGGTATGAGCCAAAATCCCAAAGAAGACTAAAGGTCATTCTAAATCAAATATTGCACCAAAGCAAAGAACTCTGGGGAAGGGAGGCAGAGCAGAAGTTGTATAGAGAAGGGGCTTTTAGGTCTTGGTACATGATAATGGACCTCATTTGAAAGTGAGAAGGCTTTACAGACATATATTTTGGTGAGATGAAAATATGTACCTATGTGCCAACAACTGTACTACAAACCATTAACCTCACAATAAACAAGAAAGAAACACAATACATAAATTGAATAGGGAAGCATTGAAACTTTACCCATTAGAGTGGAGTGTATGATTTGAATGCTAAATTGCCTTGGCTAGTAGGTGGAAAAATGATTAGCAGAAGAGAACTAGGGAGATGGGTTGGAAGCTTGTGGCAATAGTATAAGTAAGAGAGTGTGTGAACTAGGATGGTAGCAATGCAAATAGAAGAAAAATTGAAGAATTCAGTTATTCGTTGGAGACAGAACAAAGAAGCCTGACTGATGGATTAGATAAAGGATAAAAAGCAGTGAGAAACTAATGATTCATAATTGTAGAGTCAAGAATTTGGTAAATGATACTGCTATGTTCTTAGATAGGATGATATCAATATACTGTGTGACATGAACGTGTGTGTGTGTGTGTGTGTGTGTGTGTGTGTTTGTGTGTTACACAGGAGAAATCTAATGGATTCTAGCTGGCACTGACATACATGAACTCTATGACATGTAAAGCAGTCTAAATTAAAGATGTATGTTTGGCAGGAATCACACTATTGGAAATCATAGGGATGATAACAGGAGATAACTCACCCAGTAAAGTATATGACGTACCATGTGTGAGGCCTAGGGTTTGAGCCTGGGCACAACAGGGAAGCAAATTGACAGCACCAAGAGATATCCATGAATGGAGGTGCAGTACTATGGAGTCTCTCTTGCTCTTCTCTCTCCTTGTCTTTCTTTTTTTATTACATTTTTATTTGTTTATTATTGGATAGAAACAGAGAGAAATTGAGCGAAGGAGGAGAAATTAGAGAGGGAAAGAGACAGAGAGACACATGCAGCCCTGCTTCACCACTTGTGAAGCTTTCTTTCTGCAGATGTCAACCAGGGGCTTGAACTTGGGTCCTTGTGCACTATAATGTGTGCACTTAAACAACTGCCCCACTGACTGACTCCTTCTCCCAGTCTTTATACCAAAAAAAAAAAAAATGTGGTTCATATAGGCCACTTAGCAGTGATATACAAGTATGTGATGTTGGCTTCATTGTTGGCAGTCACATTAAAAGAAAAGAAAGCCATGGGACAATATGGGACACTTCAGAGAAAGAGATATAGAGACAGAGAGAGAAATAGAACAACAAAGATGGGAGAGTTGAGAACTTTGTAATACTCCTTTTAGAGGTCAGGCAGAGAAGAAGAGTCAAAGGTAACAAAGAAGGAGTTATTAACTGAGCAAACAAAGAGGAGAACCAGTGTCACAGAAACTTGGAGTGGTAAGAACTCCATTTCAATAATGTAAAGAGAGACATACAATAGGTGCAGTGAAGTGACTTTTCACACTCTGGTAAGATGGTATAGTTGATGACCTTGATAAGAACTGTTTTGTTGGGTTGGGTGGATTTGAAGGCTCAATTGTAGTGTATTGAGAAGGGAATGGGAGATGAGATGGAGGATATAGACAACACTTTCCTCAATCCACTCCTAATTACACTTAGTCCCACACCACAAAAGCTAGGTATTGACAAGACTTAAAGGCCATTTGCTGTTCCTAAAATAACCATGACAGACAGGGGAGAGCAAGTTGCATGGTACCTCTTCACAACTCAGTCTATTTTTTTAAAGCAACCTTCACTATTAGGAAGCCAGTGCTTTTATTGACCTAGAGATATTTATCTTCTTTTTAAAATTAATTTTATGGAGGAGGTATAATTTGAACCATTAATACACTATTCCTTAATCACATACTTTCAAAGACCTATCACATGCCTTCACTGGTATGCATTTTAACTTTTATTTATTGTTTCTAGTAACTGACACCAGGGTTATTGCCACATTTTTCCTCCTTTTTTTTTTAAATCTTTCTTACTATTTCTCATTAGACAGAACAGAACAGAGATACATTGAGATAGGAGAGGTAGATAGGAAGGGGGAGATAAAGATACTTGCAGATCTGCTTCACCACTCATGAAGCATTTCCCCTACAGCTGCGGAGAGGGAGCTCGAACTGGAGTCCTTGAGCTTGGCACTGTGTACACTTAACTGGGTGCAACACCACCAGGCATGCTGTATCTAAACTTGATAACTTTATGTGAGTTGCTATAGAGTTTTCCAGATGGTGGTGTATGAATCTGCATAGATATTAGAAGTTTTACTATATGATTTCCCAGAGAGATATACCTGCTATCCAAGTGGGTATGCCTTCGACATGATGTTTATTGAATTTGTATTAAATAGGGAATTGGGCGGTGGTGCAGTGGGTTAAGCGCATGTGGCGCAAAGTGCAAGGACCTGCATAAGGATCCCGGTTTGAGCCCCAGCTCCCCACCTGCAGGGGAGTCATTTCACAAGTGGTGAAGCAGGTCTGCAGGTGTCTGTCTTTCTCTCTCCCTCTCTGTCTTCCCCTTCTCTTTCCATTTCTCTCTGTCCTATCCAACAACAGCAACATCAATAACCACAACAATGTTAAACAACAAGGGCAACAAAAGGGAAAATAAATAAATATTAAAAATTATTTAAATTGTATTAAATAACTACCTTTTGGTAATCTTTTTTATCCTACATTTGTGTGGCTTCGGTGTTCTTAAGTCTGAATAATGGTACATACTGTAATGGTCACATACTACCTATAGAATATGCAATATTTCATACAAAAGCAATAATTGAAGAGGGAGGTGTAATTTTCTTCTTTTCCTCATCCCAAGTTTTTGTTTTTATTAGTGATTCAATATTAATTTACAAAATTACATTAAATTATACAGGAGTATAATTCTACACTGTTCTCAGCACCAGACTTCTGAAGCCCTGATCCCTCCCTTGCAGTCCCCTGGAGTTCTCCCAAAGTTGCAGAAATGGGTCGACCATTATCTCTACAGTTATCTGTCTACATTTGTCTACATTTGTACAAACTTCCCCCTTTTTCTTCCAGGTCCAGTCCTCTCTTCTTCTCTAAGCCACACATAGCCCTATCACTTCTTCCAACATCTCTCCCCTCTTAGTCCCCTCTCTCTGGGACCTGAAGGAGCTGGATTTCAGAGCCCTCTTATCCTCTATCTCCTATCAGTTCTCCCCCACTGGGAGTATGGATCAAAGTTGTTTGGGGGGGTGCAGAAGGTAGCTCTGGCTTCTGTAATTGCTCCTCTACTGGATTTGGGTGTTGGGTGTTGGCTGATGGATCCATACCCCAAGTCCCAAGTTTCTTAACTAAGCTCTGCTTCTGGTAGGGAAGAATGTGCATGCTATTATTAGTTCTACCTTTTACAATGTGAATCTCCATTTCTGGAAAGAAGATAGATGCTAATTTCTGTTCAAATACCTAGCATTCTTGTATCCTACTGATGTTTTCCACCTAAAAGGGAAGCAAAATCTGGATGATTCTCCACTAGGAGTGTGCTATTAAAAATGTCAATTTCTTGAAATACATGGTTGAAAAACCATCATTTTTTCCCCACTGTGTGTTACCCTAAACTATAGACCTGTCACCAGGCAGTATTCTAACGGGTGGGTACAAAGAGACTGTGGGAAGATCCAAGTGGCACTTAAATTACATTCTCCTTTTGATTTGGAAGACATTTAGTGCCATTTAGTAGCATTCCAATGCAGTTGGTTTCAGAGAGGAGGGGGCTGCCCCTTTTAGAAGCATCGGTGCTGCAGTAACTGAGGAAACAAAATTAAGCCATAAAAACAGCAGAGTTGACTTTTTTTTTAATTTGTATACTCATGGATTTAAAAGGTTACCAAGGCTCTTTGGGCTCCACAGCATTTTTGAGATGGTCTTAACACCTTCAAAATTGTCCTAGCACTGGCTGGACCAGCCAGACCAGTCAGTTTACTGAGTTTCAATGAAAAGTTAGTTCTTAGGTTGGCAAAATATCTCATTTGGTCAACATGCCTACGTTGCCATGCATGTGGTTTAGATTCCAGGCTAGGCCTCATCACATTGAAGGAAGTTTCAGTGCTGTGGTAGCTTTCCGTCTCTCTCTCTCTCTCTCTCTCTCTCTCTCTCTCTCTCTGCCTCTTCTTTCTCTGTCTCTTTCTCTTTCTCTCTGTGTTTCTTTTTATTCTAAAATGTTACCCTAGAGCAGTAAACTTCCAGTGGTAGAGGCTGGTGGTGGTACACCTGGTTAAGTGCACATATTATCAGGCATAAGGACTCAGGTTCAAGTCCCCCAGCCCCCACCTGTCAGGGAAACCCTCACAAGTGTTTAAGGAGTGCTGCATGTGCCCCTCTGTCTTTCTCTTTCTCTCTACCCTCCCTCCTTCTCAGTTCCTCTCTGTTCTATCATATAAAGCAAGCCAATAGATAGTTTTTTTAAAAAATAAAAGTCCAGTGGTGATCCACCTTCAAAATTTATTTGTGACAAGAAGACAAGTATATAGGAAAGGCATGGAGTTAGTGCAAGAAGAAGTGCTTTTTCAACTTAAGAATTTCCACAAAAGCTGTGATACAACTTGGATGAAACTTTAAGGGATCACACTAAACTGAAATAAACCAGCAGGAAAGGTCAGGGGATAGTGCATAAGGTAGATCACCTGACCTGTGAGCATGAGATTCCAAGTTTGATCTCTAATATTGCATGTGTCAAAGTGACGATCTGGTATTCTTTACCCCTTTAAAAATAAATAAATAAATAAATAAATAAATAAATAAATAAGCCAGAAAGAGAAGAATTCACTTAGAGGTGGGGTTTAAATTCAAAATTCTTCCCATGTGTGAGATCATTTCATTTTCATCCTTCTCTTTTTCCTTATCTGACTTAGCATGATTCCTTCAAGCTCCATGCAAGATGAGTTGAAGAAAGTGACCTCATCATTCTAAACACCTGAGTCATATTCTATTGTGTATATATACCATAGAGGGAGAACCCACTAAAGTGAACTCACTTAGAGGTGAGACTTGAGAAATAAAAGAATATTACAGGGTAAATTGACTATTTTCCATTGTATCAGATACAAGGATTCTCCAGGAAGGAGGTGAGGAGGGGGTTGAGAAGCAGTTGAGCAAGGTAATATATAGATATAGATATATAGATATAGATTATAGATATATAGAGATATGTATATGAAATATATGTATAAACTTCTGTATGTGAATATAGATATGTTCTGTGTTCATTTCTAGCCTTATCTTTAAGTCATCACAGATATTTCAAAACATTCTCAAAAATAGATGTCAAATTATAAAATAATGGATTTTCAGTACTTTCAAAGAATCTCTCTTCTTTAGATCTAAAGGAAATTATCTAGCCTTATGTAAGAAATACAAATTATATGAAAATTCATCACATTTTTGTTACAAATCAAATACAAAAGATGGTTTGCCATAGGGATTGCATATTGTTTATAAGTTATTAAATTTTACTTCAATTCCTTATAGTGAATATAGACAACAATAGAATTTCTTATAACTGCAAAGATAAGTTGATTTTTTAATCAGTGGAAACAACCTTGTGTCCCAATATAAATCAGTAACGTCACTTGATGTCTGTCTTTTGGCATAAGTTGGAGTCTATATTGTTGAAAAGCAAATGCTTACTTCAGCCAAAAATTACATAGTTCATTCACAATAATTTGGAGTTTGTTAGAGTAACAACTTAAAGTACAATTATAAAGAACCTTTCTATATTGCTGATGGGGATGTAAATTGGTCCAGCTCTTGTGGAAAGCAATAGCCCAAATTTGGAAGCAACCTGGGTGTTCAACCACAGATGAGTGGCCAAGAGAACTATGGTATGTATACACAATGGAATACAACTCAGCTGTTTAGAATGATGAAGTCACTTTCTTCAGCCCATCTTGCATGGAGCTTGAAGGAACCATGTTAAGTCAGATAATGAAAAAGAGAAGCATGAATATGGGATGACCTCACTCGTGGGCAGAATTTAGAGAACAAGAAAAAAAAGTAGAAGCACAAAGTAAAACTTGGACTGATTTGGTGTATTACACCAACACTAAGGTCTCTGGGAAAGAAGGGAAGGGAAGGATCTACAAGGCGAGAGCTTTAGGGTCCTGATTTATAATCATGGAAAAAGACATAAGTTGGGGGTAAGAGTGATTTACAGACATCTATCATGGGTGAGATGAGAAACTATATCCATGTATAGTTGTACCATAAAAATTTACCCCTCACCCAGTAAAATAATTTTTAAAATTGAAGGAAAAAAAGAAAGTAATATATTGAGTACCCTTTGTCCTATGAGATGACAAGTTCGTAGAGGGTGGGTGTGGCATGCTAATACTTACTATGGGAAGACAAGGAACTGTATGCATGTGACAATAATTGTCTTATAAGACATAATTTCTTCCAATAAAATGACTTAAAAATAATGCAAATTGAAAAAAAAAAGAAGTAACAAAAAGTGAAAGAAATCTTGCTCTGTGCATATGTCAAATTATTTATATGTTGTATGATGATTTGGAGTCTACCCTTATTTCCATCTGGGATCCGCAAGGACCATCCTCTTCTTCCCATCTCACTCCTCACCTTTAGAAAGAAAATCCTTGAGGCAAGGGATATGACTCAATTGGTACAATATTGGACTTGCATGCCAGTGGTTCCCAGTTTGGTTTGACTCCCAGCACTGCATGTGTCAGATTGGTACTCTGGGGTCTTTCTCTCTTTCTTTCTTTCTGCCTTTCTTTCTGCCTTTCTTTCTTTCTTTCTTTCTTTCTTTCTTTCTTTCTTTCTTTCTTTCTTATCTCTCTCTCTCTCTCTTTGTATCTCATGTAAAACTTTCTTCATACATAGTAAATAAAATGCCTCTTTGAAAGAGCAAAAAAGAAAGAAATTCTTCCAAGGAGAATGTGACTACAGATTACATAAAAGAAGAAAAACACTGCTTATGATTTCTCAGACATCAGAAATAAATTCTCTAAAACCATGGGCTAGTATTCCTGAACAATGAAGAATTGCTGGTATATCTCTGGTTGACAAAAACCTCCATTGGTAACATGGAGGATTTCTCTAGAGTAAAGAACCAGTCCAGAGTCTATTCTGTGATGATCTTTGTATGCCTATACTTCGGAATACAATTTAGGGATTTGTTTTGAAAGCAATCCACTCTGTTGAGACAACTCCATTATAATATCTGAAAGAGTCCATTCTTCAGAATTAACAGTTAAGAATGCAGCTTGCACTGAAAAAGACTATAAATTATCTCAAAATTGCAGACAGTTCAGTAACCAGTCAGCAGTCATAAGTGTGTAGCACAGTGTGTGGATACAATGGTGTAAATTTCCAGTGTTCTCAAGAAGAAACTGCAGAATACATAACCATTTTTGGCTAGGAGAATACTCTGCACCTTGTTCTTTGGTTATCGTCTTATCCTTTCATGAAAGATAAAGCTTAGGTTTATTGAATCATTACCATGTTTGTTCATTGCTTTAGAGCTCAGTATACACCAAGGGTGAAGAAGCTGCAATTAATTCTATTCTAGGGGGTTTAGATGGTGAGACTTAGTAAAGTGATGTCACTTGTCAAAGTGTCTTCATTGCCAAGGTACACATTTTGCTTTAGTAGATAAGTTCTCAAGCATTCCAGGTCCACCTGCTGACTTCTTTTTTTTTAATTTTTATTTATAAAAAGGAAACATTGACAAAACCATAGGATAAGAGGCATACAACTCCACACAATTCCCACCACCAGATCTCCATATCCCATCCACTCCCCTGATAGTTTTCCTATTCTTTATCCCTCTGAGAGTATGGACCCAGGGTCATTGTGGGATGCAGAAGGTGGAAGGTCTGGCTTCTGTAATTTGTCCCCAGCTGAATATGGGCATTGACAGATAGATCCATACTCCCAGCCTGCCTCTCTCTTTCCCTAGTAAGGTAGAGCTCTGGGGAAGCAGAGGTCCAGGACATATTGGTAGGGTTGTCTGTCCTGGGAAGTCTGGTTGGCATCATGCTAGCATCTGGAACCTGGAGGTTGAAAAAAGAGTTAGCATACAAAGCCAAACAAATTGTTGACCAATCATGGATCCAAAGTCTGGAATAGTGCAGATGAAGAGTTGGGGTAGGGGTCTCCATGTTGTAGATAGCTAATAGGCATATTTTAGTTATATTCCAAAGGGCCTGTGGCTATACTAGTATTTTGTTTGTTTTGTTTTGTTTTGTTTTTTGCCTGAGCCTAAAATCTGATATGCAAGTGGATCCTAATTATTGTCTGGGGAGATGATGTCATGGCTGGCAAAAGGACCAGAAAGCTGGATCAGGGAAGAGAGTAGCTCCCAAATATGGGAAAGGTGTATAAATATTGTTGACTGTAAACTCCATCAATTTGATGTGATCTGGGGCCCATATTCAGCTTAGGAGCCTATGTGATGTCTACACTTCTGACTTCTTACACTCCTCTGTGTCTCAGCTCTTGGTGCTGATTCTCTTCCACTCAGTTAGGAATTCTTTGACAGTTAAAGTCATATCCTCTTTATATTTACATCCAGTTCATAATAGGTGTTTCCTGATTTTTTTTTGTTTCAATATTGATCCATTCTACTTCTCCTTAACATGGTTCAACTCCTTGGTATCAAGGCTTTTAACTAACTGAAATGAATTTGGGATTCAGCTGGAAGCACAGGCTGATCAGAAGCAACACAGATTTCTCTCATCATTGTTACTATTATTAAATGCTGCGTTTAGTAATACAAATCTACGACCCCTCACAAACAGTGTGCCTATCTATCTGTGACTGATTCTCCCTTTAGCATTCAATCAGCAGGGGAAAGTAGACACTTCTTCAGTAGATTGAACAAATTCTAAGTAGACTCTTTTCAATGTGTCCCTATGGTTACTTCACAGGTTATATTATCAGCATCTCATTGCTTTTATGAAAGCTGTCTCTTATCAAAGCAGTAGTTATTCAGCTCTTGCTCTGCAAGGCATCATGTTAGGTACTCTAGAGAGTCAAAAGGGAAGTGGGCAAAGCCCTCACCCACAAACAGCTCACAGCAGAGACGTGCTAGATGAGATTCAGATGGCATCTGGGTGGTAATAAGTCAATGGACCTCATTTGCTGTAGATCTTATTCATCACAGTTATGGACCATTTAATGAATGGTCGTTGAGCACTCATATTTTCCTAACAGACTGAAGTCAAAGTAACTCATCAAAGGAGTACACTCTCCCTCCTCTGGGCCTCTATCCCTCCTAGAGAAAGAATAGCTTTTGTCATCTGAGGAATGTGTACAACTGGCTCTTGTGTCAAATGTGACAGGGTGGTGTTTGTTTTTAGACATACTCACATACTTAGATTATAACAATTCAGGCAATTTCATGATCATTCATTCATTCATTGTTTCTTTCTTTCTCTATTTCTTTCTTTTTCTGCATCTCTCCCTCAAGTACATTTACTGTTGAAGTAAATGACATGCAGCTCCAGCTCCATCAGGCAGAAAGGAATGCAGCCAGCAGGAACTTCCCTTGCCAGGTCAAGATAATCTCTCTGCTTATTTAGAAAAGCAATTAATTGTTTGTTGCTGTGTTCAAATGCAGATGGGATCTTCCTTCTGTTAGGAACCTTTGGTTTTCATCTTTAGCCTTGATTTCAGGGTGCAGACTAGATGCAAGAACTACACACTGCCTCAGTAGATCATCATCTACTGGATATCAGACACAATTTTCATGAAAGCTTTTATATGTTTTTGCTTTATTTGTGCTATGCCTCCATTTGGTTTCCAGTGACCACAATCTCAATTTACAGTCAGGTTGACCCTGTTGTACACATTGCTCAAAAGGTGACACTTCGAAAGGTGTGTCTGAAGAAATGTCACCAGCTTTCATGATTTTCAAAGAGCTAATTTTACACTTTTTACATTTTCAGAAGAGCAGCTCCTGCAGGAATCACTGCAGTTACATAATACTTTTGGGGGGTGGGGTGGGAGGGTAGGAAATAAATATGATGTGAGGGGTGAGGGCATTGCAGCAGAATTGCATTTTCTAACCAACATAATTTCCAGATGGTTTCAAAATGAAACAAAGAGTTACCTGCAGGGGATTCACCGGGGTAAATGCACACTTGGTTATACACAAGGACCTAGGTTCAACCTAGGTTCAACAAGGACCTCGGGCCAACACATAAAAGAGTACATGCAGTGGGGAAGATTCATGACCAGTGCCTCTAGTTCTTCTTCTCTCTCTTTCTTGACCTCGTTCAATGGTATGAACAGCATGTTCTCTGGCAACAAAACAAAGGAATAAACAAAGACACAGCTTTATGTTCAACCTAATATAGTACTTTTGTTTATCATCTAACTCACTTTGGGACATTTTGTACCTAGTGTCTTGAAAAATTAAAATTATATTTAAAAAGATGAAATCATTCCATCTGGAAGGCTACCAGATGTCAAGAAAAATTGTCTCCTGTAGGAGGTATTATAATAAATGAGGAAAAATCTGCATCAAAAGGCAATCTATATTGGAACTTCGATTTTATAGATGCGTTTTTTTAGAGAGGTTAGTGAATTGCCAGAGCTCATATAGCTAAGTGGCCAGGAGAAGTCCAAAGCCAGGTTTTCTCATGCAAAACATCTGTGTTCTTTCAATTTTCATGAAGGCCTACTTGGCATGGGTAAGGCTACAGCACCTATGGAAGCCATGCTGACTATTCTAAAAGCTGATACAGTCCTGCAGAGACTAGGTATCATAGTGATTGCAATGCCTCCTATATGCCTTCGTATTTGCAGTGAATTGTTCAGTGGGGTGCATTTCAGAAATTGCATTTGCATTTCTATTCTTCTGCAGTCCTCTAGCAACTTTCACATCTCCAAATATTGGCCTCTGTTCTCTCTTCTGCTTTTTGGAAGCATGAATTACCCAGAAAAATAACGGGAATTGCCTTACACATGCTGAGGTCTATTTTTCAGTGGGGATTTAGCTGATGGTGGGGCATTCTGCTTGGTATTCAGGGATACTGCCCCTGCTGAGCGGTGAAGGAGGAATCAATTTGAGTCAGACCTGTCAGCTCCCATTAGGGACCCTACCTTCTTGTCTATGACAAGGGGCATGCTGACAACTGAAGTTCATTGCAGGGACCAAATTCCAGGTTTACTTCTGTCAGAAACTACCAAAATATCCCAGGCTTGAACACTTAGGGCATGGTGCTCATGGAAGTAACCAAATCATATCTCTTTGATAAAAGACTCAGCTTTGAGTCAGAAACTATTTTGCAGTATATAAAATATTAGATTATTCTAGAAAAATCTTCTGTTGTTTTAGTGACATAACAGTGTTCTGACCTATAAAGTGACAGTCTGGTCTTAGTTTCTATTGTTTTGGCCAGATCTGAAGTAGCTGTGTTTACTGCAGCTACTGCACTAGGAGAGAAATATTGAAAGCTAAAAAGAAATGAACGAGACAAGAGTCATATGAGAATGTGGGATGTCATCTAGGTTGTCATTGAAGGCTTGGCTGCATTTTAGCTTGGAGGATATAATTAGCAGGCCCATTTAAGCTTTGTTCTTTGAATATATACAGTTTGGTAGGACAGAGAGAAATTAAGAAGGATGAAAGAGAGAGAAAGAGAAAGAGAGAGAGAGAAAGAGAGAGAGACCTGCAGTACTGCTTTACTACTTGTGAAGCTTTCTCTCTGCAGGTGGGGACTAGGGGCTTGAACTCTGGTCCTAGTCATTGTAACATGTCTACTTAGCCAGATGCATCCCCCATCCTCCCCATGAATTTTCCTTCTTGCATTTGGAGATTGCTTTCTTTTGCTCCATATGACCCTAGAGAAGAAATCTGAAACTATAGGAAATAGAGTTACAAAGAAGCACATTCTGGTTTAATTTCTTCTTCTAGTGTTTGCCCTTCTTCCGTAGCCAGTCAACAGCATCAGGTTGAGCCTGATGTAAAGTTTCGAGACCTCCTTTGAATCTGGAGAGGTGGCAGTCGTTGACTATGTGGGTCATAGTCTGTCTGTAGCCGCAGGGGCAGTTTGGGTCGTCTCTGGCTCCCCAGCGATGGAACATAGCAGCGCACTGGCCATGGCCTGTTCGATAGCGATTGAGGAGAGCCCAATCATAACGTGCTAGGTCAAAGCCGGGTTGACGCTTGCAGGGGTTTAATGAACATTAAGGTTGGAAGTAGTGTAAGCAGTGAGTTCTCTAAGAGTGGTGCTAAAAGAGGAGATTGAAAGAATCATTGATTCTTTTGATTGATTGAAAGAATCATTGATTCTTTTGATTGATTGAAAGAATCTATCATTGATTGAAAGAATCTATCATTGAAAGAATCTATCATTGAAAGAAGTTATGTTGTAGAGAGATATCACAGGTTTTATGAGGACTTGGGCTGGGTGATTCTAGAACAATGTACTTCATGATACATTATTTCAATGAGGTTACCCACTATCAAGATTTATCAGTGACAAGATAAATGCTTTTGGAAAGCAAACTTTATGCTTGACTTATACTGAATGCAATATAAAAATATTTGATCTAGTTTTTCCAAATGCATTAACTATCTTTACTGTCTGATTTTGGAGTAATTCCTACTTATACTTTTGGGCCTACTAATACTAACACTAACACTAATACTATTCCTACTTATACTAAAAATCCAGATGCCTATAGTTCTTTTCTTCCCTGAAACCTTATACATCAAGAAATCTTGAATTCCTTCTAACAAGCATGATCTTAACATGATGCTAGAATTTTTAAAATGGTGCTGTCTCCAAGAAT
This sequence comes from Erinaceus europaeus, assembly GCF_950295315.1. Taxonomy (NCBI): domain Eukaryota; kingdom Metazoa; phylum Chordata; class Mammalia; order Eulipotyphla; family Erinaceidae; genus Erinaceus; species Erinaceus europaeus. The sequence continues at coordinate 32,677,548 of NC_080181.1, read as the reverse complement.
GAGATTTTTATTTTTTAAATCTGTGCTGTAGGACTGACTTGTTTATGTTACCAAAGAGAAGTGTGATTCCTTAGCTTAATTCATAAAAGTGATAACTGGAGTCAGTCCCTCTTTGAGAGGGTCCATATTCTCCTGAGTATGGTAATCATAGGGAACACCATTCAAAACTTCAGGTGCTAAGGTTCTTAGCTGGTGAGTTAGGAATCTCTCATGAATGGAAGTAGCACCACTTTATGTCATTTTTGTAACTAAATGTTCCATGATTTTCTCTTTTTTATTTATTTTTTTAAAAATTTATTTATTTACTATTGAATAGAGACAGAGAGAAATTCAAAGGGGAGGGGAGAGAGGGAAAGAGACAGAGAGACAGCTGCAGCTATGTTTTTACCACTTGTGAAGCTTTCCCCCTGCAGGTGGGCACCAGGGGCTTGAACCCAGGTCCTTGAGCATTGTTATGTGCACTTAACCAAGTGCTCCATTGCCTGCTCCCTCTATGATTTTCTCTAAAGCAAAGAATAGTCACCGGTGAATTCTGATATGTAGAGCTGTGTATCTCTGTGCAGTGGAGGTAGAAGGGAGTTTTCGAAATAAGAGAAATGGGGTGACAGAAGTTGGTCAACTGGCAGAAAGATCATTCATTCTTGTGACTCTCACTTTGGGCCCCAGCATTGCATGTACTTGAATGGTGCTCTTGTTTCTCTCTCTCTTTGTCTTTGTCTCATGTGAAAGAAACTCTCTCTCATTATTTTCACAACTCATAAATAAGAATAATATTTTTTAAATTTTTATTTATTTTCCCGTTTGTTGCCCTTCTTGTCTTTTAAAAAATATTTATTTATTTATTGCCTTTTGTTGCCTTTGTTGTTTTATTGTTGTAATTATTATTGTTGTTGTTACTGACATTGTGGTTGTTGGATAGGACAGAGAGAAATGGAGAGAGGAGGGGAAGACAGAGAGGAGGAGAGAAAGAGAGACACCTGTAGACCTGCTTCACCACTTGTGAAGTAACCCCCTGCAGGTGGGGAGCCAGGGGCTTGAACTGGGACCCTTATGCTGGTCCTTGCACTTTGCACCATGAGTGCTTAACCTGCTGTGCTACCGCCCGGCTCCCAAGAATAATATTTTTTTTAATAAGAGAGAAACAAGGAGGTCAGAGGCCTTGCATTGTTCCAGTCTGAGGGGTTGGCAAGGTTGGTATTTATGTGAGCGAAAGAGTGAACTCATTCCATCTCAGCAGCACAGTCTCTAGGGCTTAGGCAATGATATTATAAGATGGGACTCTACTCTCAAGTGAGGATTTGATTATTTAGAATGATCTGAGATCTGTCTTACAGGGAACAAATACTGTACTTGAAAATGTGATGGAGTGAAATATTCAAAACCTATTGGGAAGATGTTCTTCTGGACACTAGACAGAGAAAATCGGATTAAGGAGAAACTATGTGTCAGGCCTATATCACTAAGTAATACACTGCTTGACTCAGAAACAGAGCAATTGATTCCAAGGACAAGGTATGGAGAGATGTCAACAGATCCTTTTTTCAGTAGTCCCTCAGCAAGAGACTAGAATGTACTCTGCTAGATTCTATCCCTTGCTCTATCCCTGAACCCAGATTGTATTGTATCAGGGTGGCTACACTTAGAGTCTGATAGAGGGCATGCTGATTACCCCACAGATCCTGATTAATAAAGAGGGCATTCATCATACACTGCTAAAGTGGGTGGAATTGAGAGTCTGTGGCTCACCTTCTAAATGTATTTCCATCTGGGGCTTAATCTTTTCTCCTGAAGGCTATTAAGGATTTTATCACATGCTGTTTTGGCAATTAGTTCAGAATAAACTGAGAAAATGACAGAGACTTTGCTGGGGAGACTTGGGCCTTTGCATTTCCAGCACTGTTTTCCCCAAAGTGAAATAATGACTGTGTTTAAGTTGTACAGGAATATCTATTAAAAAGTGATAAATTTTCAAGCAGTTCTGAGGAGCTGCCATACAGGAGAAGGAGAAGAAGAAGAAGAAGAAGAAGAAGAAGAAGAAGAAGAAGAAGAAGAAGAAGAAGAAGAAGAAGAAGAAGAAGAAGAAGGGAGAAGAGAGAAGAGAGAAGGAGGGAGAAGGGAGAAGGGAGAAGGGGAAGGGGAAGGGGAAGGGGAAGGAGGAAGGAGGAGGAGGAGGAGGAGGAGGAGGAGGAGGAGGAGGAGGAGGAGAAGGAGAAGAAGCCCTACCAATCACACACCCCCAACCCCCTTGCCCAACTTCATTCTACTTGTCAAGTGTCAAGTTACTTGGTTTTATTTTAAACATGCAGCACACACTTTTTTTTTTTTTTGGTAGGGGGAAGGGGAGTTGTTCAATCCATTACACTGCTAGGTAGAGAACTGAAAAAATTAATTGAATCTTAGAGCATTAGTGCAATTCAATCCCACTACTCATCATTTTGAAGCAAAAATCTTAGTTCTTAACAGTTTAGAAGGTGTTTAATGCTAGGGGAAAGACACAGATTTGCTACTGGGATAGGACCCAGCTCTCCCCAACCCCTTACCCCTCAACCCCCTTCAACCAGGCAGCTTATCCTGAATCTGTCTCTGATCTCAGCCAAAAAAAAAAAAAAACTGCAATAAAAGCCTTGGCTCTCTTTCAAGAGGCCATGTGGCCTGATCAGGGTAATTGATTTCCATTACTTTAATTAACAAAATTTATTATTATTATTTTTTTAAATCTAAGATGGGAGGCTGGTGCCACACATTGATGCTAGAAAGTGGCAAACAGACAAGCACTGACCTTGCATTTCAAGGGTGAGAAGGTGTGAACTGCAGGATCTGGAGGGACAGGTGGGAACCTCCCCCTGACACACACACACACACACACACACACACACACACACACACACACGTCTTCTCTCAGAGCCTCCCTCTTCTCTTGGGATCTTTTCCAACCATTATTGGAGGGAACTTGGAACTGTATTATTTTCTTAATTGCTTTCTCATTTGTGTTTTTGTAGAGCTGGGTCTTTGCATATGTACAATTACACTGGCCTTGTGTTATATTTTCTTTTTATTTATTTATTTATTTAAGACAGAGAGAATTTGAGAGGGAAAGAAGAGATAGGCAGAGGGGAAGAAACCTATAGCACTACCTTACGTCTTGTGATGCATTCCCGCAGCAGGTGGGGACCAGGGGCTTTTACACACATGTGCCACCACTTAACCTCCTAGGTCATTATTTTCATTGAGAGAGAGAGAGAGAGAGAGAGAGAGAGAGAGAGAGAGAGAGAATGGGAGAGACATCTACAGCACTGCTGTACCACTCCCTGAAGCTTCTCTCTTGCAGGTGGGGACCCAGGGCTTGAACTGGGTCCTTGCACAGGGTGATATTTGTACTCTAGTAGGTTCTGCCAATACCACTTCTTGACCTTCAGTCTTCATAGGCTCCCTGAGTCTCTCAGGTCCACAGCCCCAGTCCCCACCCTCTGTCCTCCTGGGGACTGAGTGGCAGCAAACTCTGTTTATGTGTCTGGCATCAGTAGGAGGCAGGGAGATTTACTCCTTGCGGGTGTGATCAATCTCTTTGCCATGGAAGCCTCTCAGTGAGTTGAAAGTGATTTTCCCCTGCTATATGTACAGGTAGAAGTAGATCGCTTTCAATTTTTAGTACAGCGACAGTGGCCCTCTGTCAAGTTGTTGCATTACATAACCATGAGTGCAGGGCACAGCGTTTCAAGTGCACTGAGCAGAGTGATGGCAGCGCTGGGCTGTGTGATCTGTCTCAGCCCTGTTTGCTGGTGTGCTTCATGTCAAACACAGCTATTTCTGCTGAATGCCTTCTCCTCTTCCCTCCAGGGGTCTAAGAAATACCGGAGGCCTCTGGGGATGGTTAAAAGGAAAAGAGCAAAACTACCGTGATTAGTTGGGATGCCTTAGGAAGCGAATGAAGTGAACACTGAGTCAAGAGCTATCATAGGCAATCTTCAAAGCCCTCTCCTTGCCTCCCCTTGGAAACAAATTTTTGCTCTTCTTAAACAGAATTCAGACAAGTCTTCTTCCAGGGGGACCCCCATACACAGCCCTGCTTCCTCTGGCTCACTGATAACATTGATTTCTAGGTCCCATTAGTAGGAATGGTTTGCAAAGGCATTTGAAGGGAAGCTATTTCCTCTCCCTCCTGCAAAGCCACAGGCAACAATCTGGAATTATCTAGAAGCAGGACCAGGCCAACCTTCCATGGATGTTTCTCTGAGTGCTGGGTTTTCATGGCTACAGGGAGATAGCATTACCCAAGATCAGCAGATAGTTCATTGGATCATAAGACTCTATTACTTACAGGAGCTCTGGTAGACTGAGAGCTGCCTGCCTAACCAAGGAATCTCACTTTACAGATGGGAAGACTGAGACCTAAAAGTGAAGCCCTCAGTTTTGAGATTGTGTTAATATGGGGTTAAAACTAGATTTGGGAATCTCTCTCCCACCCCCACTTCTCTCTGTCGCTCTCTCTATGCCACCAGAGTTATCACGGGCTCAGTGCCAGCACTACAAATCCACTACTCCTGGTGGCCATTTTTTTTTCTATTTTTTATTTGATAGGACAGAAAAATTGAGTAGGAGGGAGACTAGGTGGTGGCACACCTGGTTGAGTGCACGTGTTACAATATGCAAGGACCCAGGTTCAAGCCCCTGGTCCCCACCTGCAAGGGAAAAGTTTTGCAAGAAGTGAAATAGTCTTTCTCTCTCTCTCTCTCTTTATCCTTCCCTTTCAATTTCTGGATGTTTCCATCCAGTAAATAAATAAATATTTTTTAAAATTTAAAAGAAGAAGAAGACAAAGACGAAGAAGATGAAGAAGAAGGAGAAGGAGAAGAAGAAGGAGAATAAATTGATATGGGAGAGGCCTGTTTCACTGCTCATGAAACACTCCACCTAGCATGGTCTTGAATCAGGTCCTTGAGCACAGTAATATGTATGTTTAGCTGAGGCACTACAGCCTGACCCCCTGGAAATCTATTTTTTTTTTTTGTTTTATTTGATTTTACGCTTACAAGGGTATAATTCTGAGCTCATCACCCAGTGACCACCACTATAGTTCTCCACATTTGCAAATTTCTAAAGCAATATTTGACATTTCTCTATAGCAGAATTATGCTGGGTTTCAGAAACCAAGTCAGAGTGGACATCCTTTGGCTACCTGCAGAATATACATATAGGGCGGGGGTAGATAACATCATGGTTATGCAAACAGACTATGAGACCTGAGGTTCCAAAGTCCCAGGTTCAATCCCTCACATATTACAAACCAGTTTATCAGTGCTCTTATAGGAAAAAAAAATCCAAAATATATACACATATCTTTTTTCTCCCTTTTTTCTAGATTGGCTATGAGGACCCCAGTTTTAAACTCACAGTCCCCACTTGCAGGAGGGGAGATTTTTTTTTTTTGAGAGGTGAAGCAGGACTCCACAATCTTCTTCATCACTATCAAATACATACATAAATACTTTGATATATTTGAATTTTGTTATTTTAATGAGAGAAAAGGATTCAGAGAGAACTGCACAAGTAAAAAATTCAGAATGCTGCTCAATTATGGCTTATGGTGATGCTGGGGGTTGAACCTGGGGCCTCAGAGCCTCATGTATGAAAATCTTCTGCATAACCATTATGCTGTCTCCCCAGCCCAAGATGGAATTTATAATGAGAAACTGCTGCCATAAAGATGGCCTGGGGTGGAAACGAGTGGGGATTAACATAAATGAAGGCTGTATGCTTGTCTCTGCAGTCAGTGGTCTGGAACCTATAGAAGGCAACTTCCTGAGACAGATAAAGAAACCAAAGTGGTGGCTGATTTCCCCAGACAGCTCAGGGATCCCCTCTGTGTCTCAAGCTCAGAGAAGCTCAGCTTCCATCTCTCCAGCTGTCTTGGCTCCTGTTGGCAAGGCTGAGACTGAGGTAGTCCTGCCTGGATTCATGGTTCCCCAGGCAACTGGACTACTGTTTCTGGTGCCTTGTCAGACCAGACTTTTTTTCTTTTGAGTGGATATTTCTCAGTAGCAATGTAGGGTGTTAGTGGGGGGTCATGTTCAAAAACTTAGGAAGACTTTGTACCTCCAAAACTTATAGAACAGTGACACAGATGACAGATGTACAGGAACTCTGAGGGCTGGGGAAATAGCACAGCAGTTTGTATAGCAGACTTTCATGCTGAAGACACCAAGGTCCCAGGTTCAATCACCAGCACCACCATAAGCCAGAGCTGAGCAGTGCTCCGGTTAAAACAGTCATAATATCAAGCTAGGAGTATGGGTCTACCTGTCAATGCCCATGTTCACCAGGGAAGCAATTACAGAAGCCAGACCTTCCATCTTCTGAACCTCATAATGACCCTGGGTCCATGTTCCCAGAAGGACAAAGAATAGGAAAGCTATCAGGGGAGGGAATGGGATATGGAGTTCTGGTGGTAGGAATTGTGTGGAGTTGTAGTTGTACCCCCTCTTATCCTATGGTTTTGCCAGTGTTTCTTTTTTATAAATAAAAATTTTAAAAATAGTCATAATATAAATAAATAAATAAATATAAAGCAAATCCTATGAATACTGACTGATTCCTTGTCACCTTTTTTTCTTTAAAGAAAGGAAGCACTGACATTCCATATCTAACATATCACACCTAATTGATAGTCTTTTTTTAATATTTATTTATTATTTATTCCTTTTTGTTGCCCTTGTTGTTTTATTGTTGTAGTTATTATTGATGTTGTTGTTCGATAGGACAGAGAGAAATGGAGAGAGGAGGGGAAGACAGAGAGGGGGAGAGAAAGACAGACAACTGCAGACCTGCTTCACCACCTGTGAAGCAACTCCCCTGCAGGTGGGGAGCGGGGGGCTTGAACCGGGATCCTTAGGCCAGTCCTTGTGCTTTGCGCCACCTGCGCTTAACCCACTGTGCTACAGCCTGACTCCCCCTAATTGATAGTCTTAACCCCAACTATTTTTACCACCATGAAACATCTTTCCAGGGCAGAAGAGGTGTGTGTGTGTGTGTGTGTGTGTGTGTGTGTGTGTGTGTGTGTGTGTGTGTATACAGGAGCCTATTTGCCTTTGTCTCTAAGCTATGGTGTGTGTGTGTGTGTGTGTGTGTGTGTGTGTGTGTGTGTGTGTGTGTATACAGGAGCCTATTTGCCTTTGTCTCTAAGCTATGGTGTGTGTGTGTGTGTGTGTGTGTGTGTGTGTGTGTGTGTGTGTGTGTAGATACAGGAGCCTATTTGCCTTTGTCTCTAAGCTATGGTGCCTCCCTTACAGGTAATTATTCATTAAACATTCATTTGGTTCTTTGTTGCCCTTGCAAGTTTAACAACCTTAAAAATTGGATGCTTCTCACTGGTTCTGTAATGAAGTAGTAGCAGTTTGTCTCCAGATCCAAATCCAGGTGTAGCTGCACTCACATGAAGCTTGGCCTTGAGCATTTGGAGAATGCTAAATATGTCCAGGTGGAGGAAATCCTTGGATGTCACAAGGAGGGGAGCAACAGGTCTTCAAGCTTTCTAATAACACACAGATGTGTGAGGAAGTGAGGCATGTGGGATGCCAAGAGCAAGGATATTCACTACAATAAAGACTTTGGATAGCTATGGCGCACTGCTTCCTTTCATGCCCAGTGGGATGTCCAGTTGATATTGAGGAACAATTACTTGCCATATAAGCTACTTTACACGTGATTTTTGCTGTGTTTCAGTCACTGAAACTTTTCTATTTCTAGACCCATTGCAATGTCCCAATTCCAAAGAAGCCCATATTGACTATTACACTGATATATTTCCAGAGTCCTGTAGTTGTTTGGCATACAGACTTTATCATAAACCTCCCCTATTTCATAGGCCAAGCTTTGAAAACACTCGGTTCTACTACTTAAGCTTATGGGTATTTTTCCACATAGGGAGATCTGAACTTTCTGAGACACAAAGAGGTTAAAGAGCCTTCCAAAGATCCCCATGACTCCTGGCCTCTAATTCTCAAGAATACAGTAAGTGGGGTGCTGGGAGGGGTCTCCTTCTCTTTCCTTCTCTCTCCACCTTTCCCGTGTTCATTGTTGCTCAGAAACACAGCATTCCAGTGTCCTTAACTCTTTATCCTTATCTAATAGAGTCACTTGAAAAACTTTGGAGAGATAATCAAGCTCCCTTGGCCTCCACCACAGCCCTATTCAGTTGATTTCTCTGGAGGCTTTGGCCTAAGTTATAGTTTTGTTCTTCATTTTTTTTTTAATTTTTATTTATAAAAAGGAAACACTGACAAAAACCATAGGATAAGAAGAGTACAACTCTACACAATTCCCAACACCAGAACTCCATATCCCATCCCCTCTCCTGATAGCTTTTCTATTTTTTGTCCCTCTGGGAGTATGGACCAAGGAACATTATGGGATGCAGAAGGTAGGAGGTCTGGCTTCAGTAATTGCTTCCCTGCTGAACATGGGCATTGGCAGATAGATTCATACTCCCAGCCTGTCTCTCTCTTTCCCTAGTGGGGCAGGGCTCTGGGGAAGCAGGGCTCCAGGACATATTGTGGGACTGTCTGCCCAGGGACGTCCAGTTGGCATCTTGGTAACATCTGGAGCCTGGTGGATGAAAGAAGAGTTAACATAAAAAGCCAAACAAATTGTTGACTTATCATGAACCTAAAGGCTAGAATAGTGCAGATGAAGATTTGGGGATCTCAGTTTTGTAGATAGTAGCACTCCACACATTTCTAATAAGTAATCAGGATGGAAAACTGATTGTTTTATGTTATATATCTTGGCCTAGCATTGCTGAGGACCCAGCTGGTACTAATTGTTCTGACACATAGGAAGAAGTAGAGCAGGGGAGCTTCTGAATTTCTGTAGCATCTATCTTATTGCTTCCAATGGTCAATCTAGAATAATCACCTCCTCCCTCAGCAAAGTCACAGGAGATCTATGGTTCCTCTAGGTCCGTGTTATTTGTATTTAATTAATATATTTATATATTTATTCACTTTTGTTGCCCTTGTTTTACTGTTGTAGTTATTATTGTTGTTATTACTGATGTCGTTGTTGGATAGGACAGAGAGAAATGGAGAGAGGAAGGGAAGACAGAGAGGGGGAGAGAAAGACAGACACCTGCAAACCTGCTTCACCACTTGTAAAGCAACTCCTCTGCAGGGCTTGAACTGGGATCCTTATACCAGTCCTTGCGCTTTGTGTCATGTGCTCTTAACCCGCTGTGCTACTGCCTGACTCCCTAATTAATATATTTATTTAGGAATCTCCTGGACCTTAGCATGGTAAAAAATTAATCCACTCTTGGATTTATTTCATATATATTTATATTTCTTTCATATATTTATACATATATGTGGATACACACAAGTGTGTGTGTGTGTGTGTGTGTGTGTGTGTGTGTGTGTGTATAGAAAAGAGAGAGAGAGAGAGAGAGAGAGAGAGAGAGAGAAAAGAGAGACCATTGACCATGGCACAAAAACATTCTTCATTGCTTTTATGCTTCCATGTTGTTATACTGAGGACTTGAGCCTAGATCCCAAATATGGTAAAGCCCTGTCTTCTTCTTAAATAAAAGAAACAGCTAGTCAAAGTAGAATAGACTCTCATCATCTATCACTTTTCCTAATAAGCACATTCTAGTTGTTGGTGAATGTTATAATTTACTAACAAGATGTTTCATGTATATAGTGCTGTATAGATTAAAACGCTTCATGCCTATCAATTTATTTAATCTACGGGTAGGGTAGTCTGAAGTCACATGCTCTGGTAAATTATGTATCTGTCAGGGGTGTTAGCTAATGCTACAGGGACAGTCATTTTCAATATGATGTATCAAATAGTATGTTCTGTACTGTCATTTATATAATGTGGCACATCAAATATACCTTGATTTTAACAGTGTCCTTTGATGAGACTTAGAGTTTGGGAAAGGAATCCTTCATGAATATCTAAGTCTCTGTGGTGGAGGGTTTGTGGGGGTCACTTTAACTGGGCTGAAGGGGTGACCTTTGGGTGGAACTTGAAGGAAATCTACAAAAACAAGTCTGCTGAGGCTGTGGCTCAGTTTGCTCTCTGAACTCTGGGAACATAGCAGCAGGCCTCACTTCTGTTTACCCAAGGACCCCAATATTTAAAAGAAATCTATAGGCAGTTTCTCTTTCTTTCTTTCTTTCTTTCTTTCTTTCTTTCTTTCTTTCTTTCTTCCTTTCTTCCTTTCTTCCTTTCTCCCTCCCTCCCTTCCTTCCTTCCTTCCTTCCTTCCTTCCTTCCTGTCTCCTTCCTAGATGGAGAAAGAGAGAAATTGAGAGGGGAGGGAGAGATAGAGAGACCTGCAGCATTTTTTCACCATTTGCAAAGATTTTTTTCCCCTGCAGGTGGGGACAGGGGGCTTGAACCTGGGTTCTTGTGCTTTGTAATATGTGCAATCAACCAGGTACACCGCCATACGGCCTATTATAGACAGTTTTCTAAATGAAAAAATTACCAGAGGGGACTGCAGGGTACCCTTGCCTTGTGTGTGATCCACATTCAAGTCCCTAGGACACTACTTGGAAGTACTAAGGCACTTGGTGCTATGAGACTTTCTCTCTCTCCCTCTCTCTCTCTCTCTCTCTCTCTCTCTCTCCCCCCTCCCTCTCCTGATCTCTCTCCCCCCCACACAAGAAGTCAGTCTAGAGGGGTGAAATTACATATATGTGATGCCCTTGTACACTAAAATATCACCAACATAATTGCGAATTTTTTAATATTTATTTATTGGCTAGAGACAGAGAGAAATTGAGAGGGGTGGGGGAGGTAGAGAGGGAGAGAGAAAGAGATGCCTGTGGCAATTTAAATGCTTGTGAAGCTTCCCTGTTGTAGGTGAGAAACATGGGGCTTGAACCTAAGTCCTTGAGCACTGTAAGATGAGCTCTTAACCATGCTGGCCCCTTACCATGCATTTTTATTATTAACTATGCATGAAAATATAAGGAAGATTCTAGGAATAAAGTTGTGTGTGTGTGTGTGTGTGTGTGTGTGTGTGTGTGTGTGTGAGAGAGAGAGAGAGAGAGAGAGACTGTTCTGTCTTCCTTGATGTTCAATTTATTTTTGTCCTTGTTCTTATGTAGCACTGGGCATCAAGCCCAGGATCTTACTCTTGCAAGGCAAAGGCTCCGTGGCTGAACTAGGTCCCTGGCCCCTACAGGTTTTAAAAATAATAACAAAGGAGTCAAAGGATAAGAGAGGATTAACTCTTAGCAACTATTAAATTCACAAATATAAAGAGAATTTTATAATAGCAGAGCTCAAGTCATAGCAGAGATAAAAGGTTAAGAGTTATACAATAATATATGAGATTTAGACATAAGATAAAGGATTCTAGAAGCCAAAGGACCAGAATAAAAGATTAAGACAAAAAGCTAAAGTTGTAACAGAAAGAGTTAAAAGCATAAAAGTATGTCAGATCCTGAGGAGGAACTAACTAAAGACAAAGATTTAAAACAATTATAGAAATGCTTGGGGTTTGTTTTGTTTAAATGCAGGTTTTTATTTTTCATCTCATTGCTGTTACTTGTTTTTGAGAAAATGAGTTAGTACTTGAAAAATAGAGAATGAGAAGGAAAATAAAGCAATCCTCCAGTTGGAAGCAGATAACAAAGAAAGGGCTGTCAAGGTGTTTGGTTGTGGCTGTGGTATTCTGTAGAAATGGAACCTTGAAGGTCCATCCAAGATCGGCTGAAAACGGTGACATCACCATTTTTTACAGCTGAGTAGTATTCCATTGTGTATATATACCACAACTTGCTCAGCCACTCATCTGTTGTTGGACACCTGGGTTGCTTCCAGGTTTTGGCTATTACAAATTGTGCTGCCAAGAACATATGTGTACACAGATCTTTTTGGATGGATGTGTTGGGTTCCTTAAGATATATCCCCAGGAGGGGAATTGCAGGACCATAGGGTAGGTCCATTTCTAGCCTTCTGAGAGTTCTCCAGACTGTTCTCCACAGAGGTTGGACCAATTGACATTCCCACCAGCAGTGAAGGAGGGTTCCTTTGACCCCACACCCTTTCCAGCATTTGCTGCTGTTACCTTTTCTGATGTATGATATTCTCACAGGAAAAAATCATGTTGAGTGAAATAAGTCAGAAACAGAAGGATGAATATGGGATGATCTCACTCTCAGGCCAAAGTTGAAAAACAAGATTAGAAAAGAAAACACAAGTCGAACCTGAAATGGAATTGGCGTATTACACCAAAGTAAAAGACTCTGGGGTGGGTGGGTGGGTGGGGAGAATACAGGTCCATGAAAGATGATGAATGACATAGTGGGGGTTGTATTGTTAAATGGGAATCTGGGGAATGTTGTGTATGTACAAACTATTGTATTTACTGTTGAATGTAAAACATTAATTCCCCAATAAAAAAATAAATTATTTAAAAAATAAATAAAAGAAAAAAGAAATGGAACCTTCTTCCTCAGTGGAAGATAGGACAGGAGAAAAGGGGGACCTCACTCCAACTCAGTTGCCTCCTCTGCACTGTTGGTAAAGTTCTAGAAATGGGGGACCCTGAGCAGAGCAGTGAAGCAGAGCCCCCAGGTTGCTCTTCCCTATGGAACATTCCAACAACACACCAAGGTGCATACTAGTAGAGGGACACATAGGACTGGTTCTTACTCAGTCTGCATCTCTCATCTGCCTTGCTTGTTCTAGAATCTTCTAGAATGAGACAGCATAAAGGCTTAGGAATGATCAAGTCCTCTTTCCCTCTCCATTTAAAAGTAGTTTTTATTATTTTAATTTGAAAGAGAGAGAAAAAGAGAGAAATACCAGAGCACTGCTCAGTTCTGGCTTATAGTGGTACTGGGGATTGAACCTGAGACCATGGATTCTCAGGCATAAAAGTCATCTGTATAACCACCCTCTCATTTTTAAAGATTTATTTTATGAGGAGTTGATTTATAGATGATATATGAGGGAGAGAGATAGAGATAGAAGGAGAGAGAGGGAGAGAGGGAGAGAGGGAGGGAGGAAGAGAGAGAGAGAGAGAGAGAGAGAGGAGAGACCACTTAGCATATACTGGGGATTGAAGCTGAGCCTCATTGCAAATGACTTCTGTGCTCTTCTCACTAGGACATCTCAGAGGTCTCTTTCCATTTTATCCTGGGTCCTTTGTATTTTTGTTTGTGTGTCTTTGTTCTGTTTAACCACCAGGTTGCAATCTATAAATGATTTTACTGCTGTTCCTGCCATTTTTAATTTTTATTGGTGCTTTAATATTGATTTACAAAATTATGAAATAATAAGTTTATAGTTCTGCTTCTCTCCCACCACTAGAGTTTTGTGTTCCCATTTCTTCTATTAGAAACTGCAGTGGTTCTCACAGGGTTACAAATACAGGTTGATTTTTACATCTATAACTATCTGAATTTACATGTATTTGCCCCCTTTCTTTTCTGAACCCTGCCTTCTCTTCCTTTATAAGTCACACCTACACCTGTTACAACTTCGAATGCCCTTTCTTTTTTCTCTTCTCTCTCAGGGTCCTGAGAGAGTTCAGAGCTCTCTGGTCATCTTCCCCTAACATATTGCCTCCTCTGGGAGTCTGAACCAAAATCTTTATGGGATGTAGAAGGTGGGAGTTCTGGCTTCTGCAACTGCTTCTCCACTGAGCATAAACATTTGGCAGGTCTATCCATACCCCCAGCCTGTTTCTATCTTTCCATAGTAGGATAAGGCTCTGGATAGTTGAGGCTTTGGCACAAATTGGCAAGGCCTTCTGCCCAGAGTGGTCAGGGTGGAATCATAATAGCATCTGCAACTTGGTGGCTGAAAGGTAATAAGTTATAAAGCAGGACAAAATAGTTAACAAACAGAAACCAAAAAAAAAAAAAGGAATAAAGCTGATGAGATTATGGGTCTTAAGGTGGATAGAAATTAGAAGTCCATTTTCATTATGTTTTTAGGGGCCCATGACTTCAGTAACTTTTGCTTGAGTTTGATCACTATTATGTGGGTGGACTAAAAATATTGTCTGGCAAAGTGGTGTCAGATATGAGAATAGGGCTAGAAAACTGGATCAGGGCAGATAATAGCTACCAGACTCAAAGAAAATATATAAATACAATTAACTATGTACCCCATTGGTCTGACCCAGAGCCTGTATCTATTCATATTTAGCACAGGAGCTTGTGTAACCTCTGAATCCCTGTTGGTCTGAGCTCTCAGTTCATGGTCACAACTTGGAGCATTCTGGACTGCACTTATTTAAGGACCATGTTCCTTAGGGTGCTAAGAGGTGGCATACCTGGTTAAGTGCACATAATATGAGGCACAAGGAACTGCACAAGGATCTTGGATCAAGCCTTGGCTCCCCAACTGGAAGAGGGTTGCTTCACAAGAGGTGAAGCAGGTCTGCAGGTGTCTTTCTCTCTCCCTCTCTACTTTCCCCTCCCCTCTCAATTTTTCTCTGTTATATCCAAAAATAAAAATAAAAATGCGGAGTCAGGTGGTAGTGCAGTGGCACAAAGCGCAAGGACCAGAGGAAGGATCCCAGTTTGAGTCCCTGGCTCCCCACCTGCAGGGGCATTGCTTCACAAGAGGTGAAGCAGATCTGCAGGTGTCTGTCTTTCTCTCCCTCCATCGTCCCCTTCTCTCTCCATTTATCTCTGTGCTATCCAACAACGACAACAACAATAATGACTACAATAAAACAAGGACAACAAAATGGGATAAATAAATAAATATTTTAAAAGTAAATTTAAAAAAGAAAAAAGAACTAGTGTCCCTTAAATGTCAGAGTAGGATGACTCAGCCTCTCTTCGGAGAGTGTAACAGTCCCTATCATTGCTGCGCTACAAAGAGGACAAGGTCCTGGAGAGGCCCACAGGAGGGCTTATAATGATGTTCCTGATGGAGGTGACCAGTGATGGTGGAGAGAGGGATCTATTAGAAGTCTAGGCCCATATTATCTATGTGGGAATCCAAGAATTCCATGACTAGGGTTCCAGATGATAGGGAGGTTTGGTGTTGACCCAAAAGGCCATTATTAAGTAAACCAGTCTCCTGTCCTTATCCAGCTTTTGTAGTCCTTTCTTTATCTGATGAGCTTAGACTTCTTCAAATTGTTGAGTGTAATTTATTATATCCAAACTGCTATTAGGTTTGTAGGGAGCCTGGCCTTAAATTAAGGAGGAAACGCAGGTTGGATTTTAGTGGGGTCTATGTTAACCTAAAGTTTTACTACTGATAGCCATTTAGATATCTCTCTCTGTCTGTCTGTCTGTCTCTGTCTCTGTCTCTGTCTCTCTCTCTCTCTATCCCTCTCTTTCTCTCTCCCTCTCTCTCTCTCTCCCTCTCTTTCTCTCTCCTAGGTGAGAGATAGATTTCTCGCTTTACCTATACAGTTTGTTTTTGGAAAATGGGAGAAATCCTTTGAAACTACTTTTGGATTTGGGTTCTCATCCAAAATTTGTCTATTACTAGCTGTGTAACTCTTATTACCTTCTTATAACTTCACTTGCCTCATGGCAAAAGGAGGGAGAATAAAACTGTTTACCTCTCTCAATTATGCAAATGAAATATGTTGTTGATTAGGAGCTACTGCAGGCCGTGATCTCTCTCTTAGTTGCCTTTGTATCTTCAGTACTTGGTAAACTGCCCAGCACATGTTGTTTTCAGTGCCTGTCTGATGATAATAACAATAAAAGATGATTTTATTCATCTTTCTTTGGAAGATGCCAGGAATTGTGCTATGCATTCTACTCTGGTTATGTCAGTTTTTATCACACACACACACACACACACACACACACACACACACACACACACACACACACAGTTTGTAGTACCATTAACTTGCTCTACAGATTAGACTTAGATATTAAGCATGACTCAAGGCCAAGATGAATTTTTGTTATTGTTGATATTGTTGCTGCTTGATTTAATAATGATCAATAAGACTGTAGGATAAGAGGGGTATAATTCCACACAAATCCCACCAGAGTTCATATTACACACAGTCCCCTCCCTTGATAGCTTCCCTCCCTTGATAGCTTCCCTACTCTTTATCCCTCTGGGAGTATGGACCCAGGATCAGTATGGGGTGCAGAAGATATAAGGTCTGGCTTCTGTAATTGCTTCTTTGCTGGACACGGGCATTGGCAGGTCAATTGATACTCCCAGACTTTCTCTACTTTTCCCTAGTGGGGCAGGGATATGAAGACGTAGGGTTGAGTTTTTAACCATAATTTCTCAGATTCCAGGTCTTTAGTAAACACAAAAGTTAAGGAAGGCTAAGTGGGAACTGGAAAATGGACAGAATATCAGCACACACTTAACAACAGAGAGTGTTTAGGACTCTCCACTACCTCAAAGGGTCTCCCCTACACTCCTGGCTAAAGCCCCTGGAAGGAGAGTGTCACAGTATGAGTCATCTGTTTGGCTGCCCAGAACACATCATTCCCAGTCTTAAGAAGATTCTGCTTTGCTGGGACTCTCAGTGGAAGCTGTGCCATGGCCTGGGTCTCCCTGTGGAATTCTAATTCTACTGATCAGATGGCCATTCTCTGTCTGCCAGTCAAAAGAAGTGGAGACTCAGTGCTGATCAGAGTATCTAAAACTTGGAAACTCAGATGCACATACTCCCTCTACTTTCTGAAAGATAAGTTGGATTGAGAGGAGGAGAAGAGAAAATGAATGAAAGCTGAAAATTAAAGGAAAGATAGCTGGACAGATGAGGAAATTTCTTAAGAATCTGACAGCTCTGAATATTTATTATGAGAAGCCAGTGCCAGCCTCCCATTTTCTCTTTTCCCTTCCTGTTAAGAGGCCTGACCCTAGAGAATCACTTCGAGCTGACACTACTCCAGATGGAAACATAAGGCCATTTTATCCCTACAGTTAACATAAATTAGAGCAAAGTCACTAATCCCAGATTCTGAGCAAACTCCACACACCAAAATACACCAAATGGACCCTCTTCATACATACTGGGGACTTAGCAAAACACTTAGTACCCCTTCCTGCCAATAACGCGTGAGCGCACGCACACACACACACACACACACACACACACACACACACACACACACAATTTTCTCTTCCTCTGAACCCCATATGAAGGAAGGTAAGGCAAATTCAGGTAGAATAAGCTTCCTTGATTGTTTTCAGAGGGAAAGATGATTTGGTGATGAAGTGACGAGAAAATAGAGCTGTGAGATGATCGGGTTCAGGATTGTACTCAGTTGTGCTAAGGGAAATGGGAAAAGATAAGCAAAGGATGAGGTTTAATTTTAATGAAGGGAAATTTGCTGCTAATTTGCAGGAAGTGGGAGTGTGGGGGCTTCAAAGTACAGGACCCTGTGTTCTACTGTGCTGGACAAAATGTTGTTCTTTAAGCCCTATATTTAGAAGACTGAAGAATGAGTACAAAACAGATGTCAGCAATGGCAGAAAGAAGGGACCCACTTTGTTTCCAGTGAGCTCTGTGAAGGTCAATCAGGATGTATGTCTTTCTCCTGTAATTCCTGTTTTTCTCCAATATGAGTGACTTCAACATGCAAAATATGCTCACAGTTTGAAGCTGTGCCTCCTTTCCCTAAAGCAACTTGGTTGGATTTTTCCAATCATGGGTTCCTGTGGCATCTTAAAACTCAATGTCTTTTGTTTTCCTTTAATAGAAACAATGATATTTTATGTAAATACACTTATTCTGGTATGTATTCCAATTCAATAAAGGTAGTGGATGTGTACTTTTCCCCTCTTTCCCATGTGTTTGTATGTATATATGTGTGATTTCACTATTTTTTAGATCTTTCTGCATTTTGATAGGTGTTAAAATTATTTCACTGGGAATGGAGTTTTGTTGGAGTATGATAAGGAGGTAAATTCTCTCCACTTCCTAGTTCAAGTTAAGGAGCTAGCAGCAATCAGAGTGGTTATATTTGGAGGTGGTAAGCAGGATTGTCTTAGCAGAGGACAGGTGGGGTTGGGGAAGATACATGCTATGTAACATAGTCTAGCAATCTGACCTTTCAGTGGGTGCACAGGAGAAGTAAAAATGGATCTTGGGTTTCTCATAGTTCTTATAGAAGCCAGTGCAACTGAGACAGCAGCATCCAGTGTAAATCATGGTCACATCATGGTGTGATGCCTGCAGCTCCCCACTTGTGAGCCTAGGAGCCCCCATAACTTCTAAGGCTGTCCTCAGTTCTCCATAATAAAAGTTCTCATGGAAGGACACAGGCAAAGTCCTCAACATTAAGGATATGGAATATACCATTTGCCAGTACTAATCCAGAAAATGAATTCCAGCATGTATAGCTGAAGAAGATACCTAATACTGCCTATAGCACATATAGAGAATATACCTATAACCCTACAGATCATTCTCTCTGTATTTATGCGTCCATAATACATATGCACCTAGAATACTGTAGTGTGAAAGTATATATATTGGACCTATACCTACAAACACATATAAACGAAATGTGCTTCTCTGTGAGCAAGAAAGGGTTAGCACTTCTTAGAATAAAGTCATCTCAACTCCATTCCTGCTAGACCTGGTTGGTGACAGTTTAACACTGCAAATGCAGAGAAGTCTGGTCTCATAGGAGCTGTGCTCTTCTTGCTCAGATAGCCACAGAAAGGCACATAGACAGAGGAGATTTTGAATCCATTCCTTCCCAAAGTTATATTTCTTTCCCTTCCCAAGCAAGAGAGTTTTGGACAGACCCAAAATCCCCCATTTTCTTTAAAGTTTTGGGTGACTTCTCACAGCAAAACTTTGTCTTCATCTTGATTCCAGCTCTGTGTTCTCAGATAATTGACTTTTTCACTTTGGCTGAGCAGAGGCAGTGTGGTTGTAATTGCAGAGTGGTGGCATGCCATCCTTAAATTCTTTTTTTTTTTTCCTTAATTCTCTCCCAAAATGCCTCACACCTTGGAGTCAAGCAATGTGGAGGCAATCTCTTCAGAATGTGAAACGGACAAGGATCAGACAACATTTGCAGTGAAGAGATAAAAAAAAAAAAATAGACTCTCTTCAAATATTCAGGGAAAGCCACAAAATGCTGAAGTAAATCCTTATCAGGAATTTTAATGAGCAAAATAAAATATGAAATCTGTGTGATTAAAATCAAATCTTCCCCCTTCTGCTCGGCTAGAACGGGCTGCCAAAACCCAGGAACAAGGAAGGCCCTGGGAGCCCTTTTTGTATTTAATTACTGCCAGGGATTTTTCTCAGTTCAAAGCTCTCTCCCAAGACCCCACAGGGGTAATGGAGAAGTCGAGAGAACAAATAAAGTCTTTTCTGAGTGATTTATAATTCTGGACAACAAATAATAAACATTTTTAACTGAAGTGACGAGGTCTAAGCCAGTTGGACTTAAAGTATGGCTGTACCCATTGGGAGGGGGAAGGAGCATGAGTGAACTTCCACCATATTTTCATGTATCTCAAATACATACTTGAGAGTTGGATGAGGGAAATATCTGCCCATAATATTCTGGAAGTATCTGGGACATAATTCCCTGCTCTTAATGCCAGTTGGCCCAGTTGGTGCCCCAGTTCACTTGAAGAGGAAGTTAGTTTTGCCAGCTGCTTTTTAGATCATTTCATCAGGAAAAAGAAAAAAGAAAACACTTGAAAGGCACTCCCTAAGGATTGCCTTCAGCATGGAGCAATATAGTTCATCGGTGGTCACGAGACTCAGTTTGGGGGAGGGGTACCTTTAGAACCCTTTGAATTTGAGATTTCCATTTATGCAGCATCTGCCTTTTTGACTTCAGGCCACACTATCTTTCCATTTACATCCAGATTTGTTTCATTCCTAGGAGTGATGACCCCACTGCTGTCCTTTGCAAGGAGCAAGGGGGGAGGGGTGTTACTTAAGGATTCAAATTGTATCAAACAGGAGTGGGCCATTGGAGACTTTCCAGAAATCTACTCTTCTGCTTCTCAGTTGAGCAGGTGATAATTGATATTTTGCCACCAGATGCCCCGTGTGGAGGATGTTCTGGTGTGGCTCTGGCACGTGCATTTTCCCAACTGGTCTGTTGAGAGTCACAGTGAAACAGGAAATGAAGTGGCTTGGAGCTCAGGTAGCTATGCTCTTGGGATAAATATTTCTCCTCCCTATTGTTTAGTTCAGGTCATACCCTATGGTCCATAATTAGGTGTGTTGATGTTACAGCTTTTTGAAGCAATGTCTATTAACTTCTCTTTGTATAGATCACATCTTGTACAAATACTTGGTCACAGCCTTTGTAATTGCCCAGTGTTTGTCTATTCCTTCATCAAATATGCATTGAGTAGGCGTTCTGTGCCTGGCACTGTGCTGACCTCTAGGGATAAAATAGCAGCTTGGGCTAAGTTGGAGGCAGTGAAGTAGAGAAAACATAAGCATATTTGAGAAGTATTTTAAAGTTAAAAACAGGAGCTCTAGATGAAAAACAGGATGTGCAAAGTAGGCTATCACTGATTAGCTCAATGTAATAGATTTTAGCAATGGATCAGTGATATTGCCAGCTGGTCTTGGGAAAGATTGAGGACCCTTTTGATGAGCCTAAACCACGTATAATTTTTAAATGGAGTCTCTAACAAAGTGTGTATCAGAATTAGCTGAAAAAGCCTATATATATATATATATATATATATATATATATATATATTATAATTGCTTGGACCCCACCCAAGTCTTAATGACTCAAATTGTCTGGATGGTGGCACGTAAGCATCTGTGTTTGCAGATGATCTCTCAATGACTTTTTATTTTGCATATTCCAAGTTAAAAATAAAGTGCTGCTGAAAACCTTCATTATAGCGGTGCATAGATAGTATGTGCTTGTGTATAGTCTCTATATATTGGTATGGTCAAATTGTGTTTTCCTGAATTCTCCAAATACTTTCCTCTAAGTAACATTTGTCCATCAGTCAGTGGTTGCTGGGGAAATAAAAACTGATTTTAATATTGGTCCGAACAGAGAGTATAAATGAAACTCTATGCTTTTTCTCTGATATATGTGTATGTATTATGTATGTATGTTTAAAGAAATATATTTTGAATGTACTTAAAGAAATATATTTCATATATTTAAATAAATATATATATATGTTTAAATAGAGCTGCCTATCATTCTCAAATAAATGGCTGAGTTAAAGATAAGTGTTAATATAAAATCACATGTATAATTTTGAATATTGTTCAACAGAAGCCTTCTGTTTGGTACTATAGTTTTGAAGAGTATATGGTTTTAAAATGTCATCCTGCTTGAGTTTTGCTCCCAGTGTGTAATGATGAGCACACACACCTCCTCGGAGGTTTGAAATAGTTGTGTAGGTATTTTTTTTAGGATTGTGCCAACTCTGGATCCCCAGGATCAAACTGGTGTTTCTAATAACTAGTTGACACTTCTTACATATGTTTATTATTTCGGGTTTCAACTTAACTTAGAGTCAATAGCTTATCTACATTAATGCAAAGTGTTAAAACAAGTAAGCTTTTGCAACACAGGAAATTAGAAGCAGTGTTGAAAAGTCTAATTTCATGCCCAAATTGTAGCATAATTCTCTTTTCCAGAGTGCCCCTATTATGAGGATGCCTTTTCAGTCCCTTTGAAGGTCAAATCCCACCAAACTATAAATAGAAGAAATATTTCAGATTGTACACAAAGAGGGGATTGCTCTCCCAGCCTCGTGCTGACAATGTGATACAATCTAGCTTTTGAATACACCACACAAACCAACTATGAATAAAATCAATTTAACCAAAATCAATGCTCTTTTGTAGATCTGCTTAAAATCCAAGTGCAAGCAAAGGCTTTGAAGCTGCCTTCCAGTTAAAGGCAGCATATAGTGAGTTTTTTATGGCTGTTGGGGCCTGTGGAATCTGCCATGTCTGGACCTCCAGTTCAGAGCTTTAGAGCAATGAGCAATAAGCTTCAGAGCAGACAGAGAGGGGAGATATTTGGAGTTGTTTGTTTTCTTTTTTTTTCTTCCTTCCTTCCTTTCTTTCTTTCATTTTTTTTTTCTTTCTTTTTAACCAGAGCACTACTCAGCTCTGGCTTATGGTGGTGAGGGGATTGAACCTGGAACTTTGGAACCTCAGGCATTAGAGTCTCTTTGCATAACCATTATGCTATCTACCCCTGCCCACAAAATATTTCTATCTCCTAACTTCACCTCTTCTTCTATTTTCCTTTCCCCAAAATTCTAGAAGTAGTGGCATCAGACCCCTGACTGAAGCTTCAATGAGAATCTGGGCCAGGATGACTCAAGACCTACTCAAGAAGGGGAAAAGCTTTGGTTATCCTGAGGAGAATGGTTCTCTGTGTTCTGCCTCAGCAAAAGTTCAGGCCAGAAAAGATTATAGTTCAGTTCCCGTGACAGCAACTGTCAGGGTGCATTGCCGGAGAGAGAAGAGACCAGGAACTTGTGGTGGAGCAGGAAGGCAAATCTTTATTCACATGGACGCCCCAGAGTTGGGTGCAGCCACAGTGGGTTTAGGCCACGTAGAACTAGCAAAATGTCCGCCTCCCACTATGCTCACCAGCCCTTCTCCAGGTCGGGATGCGGAAGTGAAAGAGTGTGAATCCGGAACAGCAGCAGGCTTTATAGGGTATAAACCGGAAGTGGCAAGTCGGGAACGGGATTGGCTAGGAAAGGTGGTGGAGAAAACAAGACACTCTGGGAAGGTAGAAAGCTTCTATAGCAATGGTTTCTAGGGTTTCATCTGGTGGGAGGGCAATACCCTGAGGGGGTAATATGGTGGCAGAGGAGTCATTTTAAAACAAGGCAGAAGATTGATATGTAAATAATAATACTTGCATGGAAATATGGTGGTTTGTGGGCCCTGCCAGTGTTCAACCACATCTGTACAATATCCCAACAAGCAACCAAGACAACTTTTAGGATCCATAAATAAGCTTCCTTTGAAGACCTGATATCCAATAGGAACTTTGGTCTGAGAGAAAGATGAGATAGCACCAGACTGGGCACAAAACCCAATTCTGAATTGAGAGATAATTGACACTATTTACTTACATATTGCCAATGCCAGTTGCTTGTTTTCCAGAGAAAAGCATACTTTAAAGAGTTTGAATGTTAAATTATTAAGTAAATACTTCATAAGCAAAACTACTTAGATGTTAGCATACGCGAATAGGCAGGAATTATAAGTTTAACTTATGATGGAGGAAAACAATGATAAGAACTAACATTCATTAGATGTTTATTACTTGGTAGGCATTCAGATACTTGCTTCCTGCAAATCATCTCAGTTAATTAGTGTGAGAGACTGACTTATTCAGATTGTTATTCCCAGTGTGTGTGTGTGTGTGTGTGTGTGTGTGTGTGCAAGAAATAGAGACTTTATAAAGAGATTTCCTCAGATACCTCTAATAAAATTAGTAGCAATACCAGGTCTCTCACTCAGTTCCATCAACCTGAATCCAAGTCTATGAGTCAAGACAGACACTGTTTATAAAGAAGGAAGAGGGGAAGGAGAAAATGGGGTAGAGATGGCAGATGAACAGTCAATAATAAATTTCCACTTTTTCTCTCAAGTGGATTGTACCTATCAACCAAATTAGTCATATAATTGATCAAGTTGTAAAAATTGAATGTGTCATTCAATGAGTTTCGGTATAAAGGGCTAAACACATTGTATTATGTCAAATGCATCTAAAGTAATCAGATGAAATGAGAGCATGCTTTGTACCCAAAGCAGAGGTGTTTCCTTGTTACTAAATCAGGATCTTAGACTCCCATGTAATGGAAACTAGTAAGCGGCTGGTGTATCCTAGACAAAACTTGATGATCCAAAGGAGAAAGTATGAGAGCATAAGAGAGACAGTAAAAGGTAAGTGGCACAATCGTGCACCAGTTCTCCAGAGAGAGGCAGTTAGTATTGCTTATTTGTTGTTTCTACCAGGATTACAGCTGGGGTTCAGTGCTTGCATGACTTCATCATTACTAACGTTTTTTGTTTGTTTGTTTGTTTCTTTTCTCTTTCAGTATTGATTTTATTATTTATGTTTAATATGAAGTATTTTAATACTAATTTATTATACATTTAAAAAATAATATTCTTGTTTTTTATAGAGGCTATAACGCAGAGAGATAGAGAGGGAGATACAGAGAAAAGGAAAGACATCAGCAGTTCTGCTGATAAAACTCACCCACACCCCCCACAGGTGGGGAAGAAAGGCTTGAACCCAGATCCTTGTCCATGGTAACTGTATGAACTCTACCAGGTGAATCACAACCAAGTTCCAGTCCTTTGTTTTTAAAGAACCAATAGCTTGAGGGTGGTATGTGATTCTTTAAGACCATTCAGTCAGGAACAGATACTCTTCCAATATTCCTCACAGTGTAGTATACTTGACAGTTGGAGCAGTCCCAGATAGAGCTGATGTGGTTAATGAACTCGCAGGCATTACTGGCTAGAAGGGAGGATGTGATGATCTTGTTTCATTACTACTGATGTTCACTCAGTGTTAAGCAGAAAGCCAGCTAGGGAATGGGTGGTGGTGCACCAGGTTAAGCACACATAGTATGAAGCTCAAGGACCCCCCACAAGGATTACCCCTTTGAGCCACTGGCTCCCCACCTGCAGGGGAGGTCACTTTACAAGTTGTGGGGCAGGTCTGCAGGTATTTATCTTTCTCTCTCCCTCTCTATCTTTCCCTCCTCTCTCAATTTCCCTTTGGCCTATCCAATAAAATGGGAAAACAAAATGGCCACCAGGAACAGTGTATTCATAGTGCAGACACTGAGCCCCAGCAATAATCCTGAAGGCAAAAGAAAAGAAGGAGGAGGAGGAGGAGGAGGAGGAGGCGAAGGAGGAAGAGGAGGAGGAGGAGGAGGAGGAGAAAACCAGATTAAAGTCAGCCTCCCTTTCTAAGGCATTTCCTGGGAAACTGGGTTGTGAAAGAATATCTTTTCCCATCAACCTCATGATAACACCTAGGAAATTTGAGAAATTATAATCTACTTGAGTTACTTAAATGTAGCTGAAGTATTTTGTTATTTCAGAGGGAATGAAGGTCCTTTTATCCCCATAGACCATCCTCCATGACTGTCCCCACAAGATAATGGTTCTCCCAGCAGAACTACCCTTCCATTACTGATATATCTCTATTTCTTGATCTGTCTGTCTGGACTATTATAAAAACTTAGACAGTCTCAGATTTAGAGTAATAGTTGATAAGGTGGAGAAAAGAGAGTGAAAACAAAAGAAAAGTGCCTTTATCTCTCTCTCTCTCTTTGTCTCTCTCGTCTCCTGTGTAATTGCTTTCTAGTGCTAGTTTAATTCATGAGTAATCTTCTTCCCTTTAGAGAGATCACAGCAGGGTGTAACAAATCTCAAGCAAAGAATGTGAGCTGAGAATTTTCACCTTGTCAGGGCCATAAAGGAGCCTTTTTCTGTTATGAGAGAGGGAAAGTGACAGCTGGATGACCTGTGAACTGTGCTGTGTGTGGTTCTTATGAAGCTGGTATGATGAGAAAGGATTCTCGGATTTTCCATTCACAGGCATCTCACCAGGGCACAGAACTAGACAAGGCTGCTGGGATGTCTTGACTTGTCCACAGGATGTGCCAGGGATTTTAAAGAGAAGGCACCCAAATGGGCAAACTCTGACTAATGCCCCAGGTTAGAATGACTGAGTTTAAATTAAAGAAGACTTAGCATCTCAGATCCATAAATGTTCAGTGAGACTGTGAACAGAGCAACTTGACATATTTGCATCCTATTAGCACAGCTGACCTGGCGGGTAAACTTGAGGCTGGTGCATCTGGTGTTACAAATGAGTTTTATTCCTGACTATAATATATAAGGAAGGATGTCAGTAGAGGGGTTTCCATTTTTGCTCTGATTCAAGGATTTGATGCCCATAAAACAGCTGGCCTGTCAGACTGGGAGTATGGACTGACCAGTCAATGTCCATGTTCAGCGGGGAAGCAATTACAGAAGCCAGACCTTCCACCCTCTGCAACCTACAACAACCCTGGGTCCATGCTCCCAGAGGGATAGAGAATGGGAAAGCTATCAGGGGAGGGGATGGGATATGGAGATTGGGTGGTGGGAATTGTGTGGAGTTGTACCTCTCCTACCCTGTGGTTTTGTTAATTTATCCTTTCTTAAATAAAAAATAAATTTAAAAAAAGAAAAAAAACAGCTGGCCTGAAACATTTGATAGAAAATATGGAACTGATACCCACCAAAACCGGATATAGACAATTTCTATGATTTTTTGTCCATTGAACCAGCCCATCTATGCTTCAGTTTCCTCATCTGTTAGGTGGGAACAATGATAATGGATTCTATCCCATAGGCTTAATACACATGGAATAAATGCTTTAGAAGCATTCCATAGGCATTAATAGGCACATTAGTGATTGCTCTTATAGCAGGGTTTTTTTTTTTTTGAGACATAGCACTGCAGATACCAGTATGAGCTCAGGCCAACACCTTAGCACACAAGACATACACAAGAGAAACTTGGGGAATAGGATGTTAACATCCTTCTAGAAGCTACCAATG
Source organism: Erinaceus europaeus (assembly GCF_950295315.1). NCBI lineage: Eukaryota > Metazoa > Chordata > Mammalia > Eulipotyphla > Erinaceidae > Erinaceus > Erinaceus europaeus. The sequence goes on along the minus strand of NC_080181.1, from coordinate 32,651,016 downwards.
TGGAAATAAATAGTGCAGGCACAATCACACATTATGACAGTTGTCCTGAACTCTCTTATCCAGTTCTAAATTTACACCTGGAGTCAGGCAAAGATACATCAGCATACATTCATTATTATTCCATAAATAACATGATAAATACCATCATTGTGAGACTCATTTGTAGATTCACCACCACTACTACAATTCTTACTTGTACTAATAAAAAGAAAGACAACTGAAACTGAACCATGGCCAGAAACATAGTTTTTCTGTTTCTCAGCAAGTAGTAAAAAGATAAAGGAATAAAAGTGCAATTTATTGCTTTGAGTCGAGGTTAACAAGTGATTAGAAAAATTCCACATCAAAATAAGTAAAAATGTGTGCATTTTGTAGGTTAGAAGGTCATTGATTTTATCCCATCCCTTATTTATTTTTTTTACAATATGCACATTTTCTCATTTTGAAACATCTGCAAAATTGTGACTATTTTTTATAGTAAGTTGTAGGTTATCTGGAAGTATGTTTCCTTACTCAAACTATTATAAACAAATGGTGTATTTATAAATTCTGACATTTTAGATTCAATCAAGCATAGTACTCAAACTGAGTTGGGTGAACTGAGCCATTGAACAATTGTAAAAACGTATATATATCGATCAGTAGTAAAATTATTTGTTTAATTAATTTTGGTTTTTTCTAGAACTGGATATTACTGCATATGTAACACATATGCACTCATTTATACCTATTATATATGCACACTCATATTTTTTTAAGTCTAGGTGCTATGAATCAAAAGTTATAAACTCAGAGTATTACTATGTTTCTGTTATCCTATGGTTAAAAGAAAAAGAGAAGTGCTTGACATTCTCATTATGATCATGTGTATTTCATGCTTGGTGGCTTAGCTTTTATGGTCTTTCTGGTTGTATCTTTCTCTCTCTCTCTCTCTCTCTCTCTCTCCCTCTCTCTCTCTCTCTTTGCCTGTGCTTTCCTGGTCTCCTTGTTCCTCTCTAAGCACACTGAATCTTCTATCTTCCTACCTACAGACCTTGCATTTGTTTCTGCTGCCTTCACTGTTTTTCCCAGGCACCAAGCTTTTCTGTTCCCAGTACTTCCTGTCATCAGCACAGACAACTCTTCTCCATTTTTTTCCTATGTAGCATTAGCTACATCTGGAATACTGTATTACCTTGTTCATCAGTTCCTTCCCCCACCCCACCCCTTACATCTCATGAGGTTTCAAGGAAGGGAAGAACTTCTGAGTATTTTTTTCCTAGAATCCCCATACCTAAATCAATTTCTATTAAAAAAATATAGACTTATCCATTATTTGTTGAACTGGTTCATTGATGGTGAAAATTCTGTCTCTGCAATAGAGAAGGACAGAGGAGAGATGTGAAGTAGCTTTATTAATGTGTGTCCTTAAATAACATTATTGAGAAAATGTTGTCTAGGACATTTATTGTCTCAGGGGAGCAATTTCAAATTGCCTCCACATATGTGACAGTGTCTTTCACTTACTTTAAAGTTCTACTTTCTTCTACCATAGGCACTCTGCCCCCAACTCCCTTTAAGTCCCCTCCTCTTATCCTATTAGTACCCTCAGAGGTGCTGATATGGATCAAGGATTTATTAATGCTTCAACCTATCTTTTTCCCTTACTTTATTTTTTAAATCACACATATGATGAAATGGTTTTAAAGTCTAGTTGAACAATAGCCTCACATGTGGCTTTCATCTTGAGGTGACTTTGGAAAGAAATAAGTTTGCTAGTTCTATGGTAGTGAGGATTTGCCCAGGTATCAGTCGGATGTATAAGCCAGTGTGTCCAAGACGAACACAGAGAGTCCTTTTAGTGACTGATGCTACTTTATATGCAAATGATTTTAACTGCACTCAAGTTAATATAATCTCACAAAAGTAATATGTCCAATGCTGACTGAGCCAATTGACTTTTATTTCCATTAGATTCTACTTTAGAAACTGCACATGCATTAAGTTTCACATTTTAAAAGAGGAATGGTAGATCCATGGCTTTTCTGGACCCATTTGAAGCCTTCATTTTTTTAAGGATAAGAAAAAGACCAAATGGAGTAGCGTAAGAAAAAGATTTAGGAGACACACATCTAATTTATTTTTTAATGAACTTGAGAAGTTCTCGCATTTTACCTTACTCAGCTAGTTTTTATTTGGTTCAGTTTTTAATTCTACTGATTACCCAACATGTGGTCTCTTTTCAAACACGCACACACACACACACACACACACACACACACACTGAGGTGTGGTTTTCAAGGTCCTATCATGTTTAACAAATATTTCAGATGAAACGATATGTTCATCTGTTACACTGATTGCCAAGATTACCGAATGACAACAAACATTATTTGAGGGATAGAAGCTAAAATTACAGCCCACTCTGCCGTCTGCAGCTAATTTTGGGTGGCAATGTCCCTTACATTGGAGCTTAGAATTCCCAAAACTTTGACAGTAGCACCAGGTTTGGTGGTAGAGACAGACTGACAAACCGGTGGGCTACAGTATCTACAAAAGCTATAACAACTAGTGCCCCTAGAAGATGCAGAGATTGTAAAAAAACAGTGGCAGCATGAAGATGTTTATTGTGTAAGGCACCATGGAAAGCAATAGCAGTGGAGGAAGATTTTTGGCTCCAGATATATAATGCTACCCACAGCTTAATGAATAGTGTGTGGAAGTCAGCCCACATTTCTGGGACAAAGGAAATCAATTAAGGTTTTCTTATAAGCATTTTTAAAGAGGGGGAAAGATCTTTTAGAGTTGGTCCCAAGTTTTGCATTGTCTAATTTTCTAATTTTGGTTCTAAATTTGAGGGGGGCATTTAGAAAGTAGTTGATTGAATCCAACTATTCTGATAAGTATTTTTATTTATTCACTTTAGATTTATTTATTATTCTAAGAAAGAGACCAGTACACTGTACATTTCTGGTATATGCAATACCAGTGATGGAATCCAAGACATCTGGGGCCCCATATAAGCAAATCTGGTACACCATCTCCCTAGCCTTGAATCCAATTAATGTTTTCATATGTAAGCAACATTTTCTTATGATGTTTGAAGTAATATTCTCATAGCTACCAAGTAATCGTCATTTCCTCAGGCTGATTATTTGTTTCCTATCACTGATTTAGAACAGCACGTATATGTTATATTAGAAATTGCCATCTTTGAAATCTGAGGTGGGTATCACATAGCTGAAATAGGGTGTTAGCAGGACTGTGATCTTCACTGGAGTTGTAGGAAAGAAGCCAACTTATGGTCTTATGCAGCTTCTAGAATCCTCCTGCATTCCTTAGCATGCGGTCCCCTCTTTCCATTCTCAAAGTCAACACAGCAGTACTTCTTTTACCTTGCTCTCATCTTGCATCTCATTCTGTGTCTACAGTCTGTATCAGTTCCTTGCTTATTTAGGATACATATAAATCCACCTCCCTCCAAGTCACAGGATAAACTTCCCATGTTTAAACTTTAGCTTAACCATATCTTTTTTAAAAAAAAAATTATTTATTTATTCCCTTTTGTTGCCCTTGTTTTGTTGTTGTAGTTATTATTGATGTCATTGTTGGATAGGACAGAGAGAAATGGAGAGAGCAGGGGAAGACAGAGAGGGGGAGAGAAAGATAGATACCTGCAGACCTGCTTCACCGCTTGTGAAGCAACTCCCCTACAGGTGGGGAGCCAGGGGCTCTAACCGGGATACTTACTTTAGTCCTTGTGCTTTGCGCCACATGTGCTTAACCTCCTGCGCTACTGCCCGACTCCCAACCATATCTTTTTTTTTTTAAATCCCTTTTACTTATTAAGGTAACACATTCACAGACTCTGTGAGTTTGGATGAGGATATATTTGGGGAATATTATTCTTTCTACCAAAACTTTATAATGCCCAACATGAAGTCAAACAAAATCTATTTTTTTTTAATTTAATTTTTTTCTTTCTCTTTCTCTCTCTTATTTTTTCCTCTCCAAGGTTATCACTGAGGCTTGGTGCCAGCACTATGAATCCATTGCTCTTGGAGGCATTGTTTTTCCATTTTATTGGATAGGGCAGAGAGAAATTAAGAAAGGAGATGAAGGTATAGAGGGGGAGAGAAAGACTAATGCAGACCTGCTTTACCACCTGTGAACCTGTGAAGCGACCCCCAACCCCCTGCATGTGGGGATCTGAGGGCTTGAACAGGAATTCTTCTTTGGACCTTGTGCTTCATACTATGTGCGCTTAACCCGGTGTGCAAATTTAATTTTTAATGAAGAAGTATCTGAGTGGTTAAGGACACAGGTTATGAGGTCAGGAGGTCTGTGGTCTGAATCTGTCTAGCACATTCATTCATACAGCATGTCTATACTGAATGCCAATTGCTAAATGCTAAACATTGTTTGTTCACTGTTAAGCAGCAGTAGGTAACAAAGATTCTCTTCTCATTTGACATTTATATTTTAGGAGGGAAGCAGACAGTATATAATAAAGAGACACTTCCCCAGGTCCCTGACCCACTAGGGAAGGAGAAAAACAGTCTGGGAGTATTGATCAACCTGCCAACACCCATGTTCAGTGGGGAAGCAATTATAGAAGCCTTCCACCTTCTGCACCCCATAATGACTCTGGGCCCATACTCCCAGAGGGATAAAGAATAGGAAAGCTACCAGGGGAGGGGATGGGATATAGAATTCTGGTGGTGGGAATTGTGTGGAGTTGTACCCCTCTTATCCTATGGTCTTGTCAGTGTTTCCATTTTAAAAATAAATATATTTTTAAAAAAGAGACATAGTATTTAATGCAAGAAAACAATACAAGTTTACTATGTCTAGATATAAAAACATTCAATGGGGAGTCAGGTGATAGCATAGCAGGTTAAGTGCAAGGACTGGCATAAGGATCCTGGTTCAAGCCCCCAGCTCCCCACCTGTAGAGGAGTCTCTTCGCAAGTGATGAAGCGGGTCTGCAGGTGTCTATCTTTCTCTCCCCCTCTCTGTCTTCCCCTGCTCTCTCCATTTCTCTCTGTCCTATCCAACAACAACGACATCAATAACAACAACAATAATAACTACAACAATAATAAAAAACAACAGGGGCAACAAAAGTAAAAATAAATATTAAAAAAAGGCAGTGACTATAGCCATGTATTCTATTCCTTCATTCATGTCTTCATCAAACTTGTTATTGAGACAATGCTATCACAAGAGGCATTATAGAGAAGATATTACAAAAGAATTGAAACACACATTTAATTTAACCTGAATGATAATTGATATTTTCTGATAAGTTGATGAGAAATTGATGTTCAAACTATTAAATGACTTTTCTCTATTTTTTTTATCTTGCAGTTGAGCAGTGTAATGAACTCATATTTTTAGGAAGTCATCAGACTTGAAGGGTTTATTTTCTTGTTTGAATTCTTTTGGTTCTCCCTTAAGCAAGTAATGACCTCTTCTAGGCTGTAGAGAGAGAGGGAAGCCCAGGCTGGAGTTTGAAATGCCTCATATTCCTCCAAATAATGTGATTTCTTTGAGCTTCTCCTAATTTTCTTTTGATTGCCATGTGACTATTCTATCTTTGCTCAATCATTTAAATCTGTATTTACACAGGCTGAGCAAAAAGAAGAGTCAAACAATTACTCAAGCCTTGGAACTAATTTAAACAGCCTATTCAGGGCTCCAGCTCATCTTCTGTTATTTCATTCTCCCTGCTCATATACAGCTGCTGAGTACACAGAGAATGGATGAAATGAAGGAGACTAGAGATCAAAGAATTCCTGCAAAACAAGAACCTATCAATGAGGGATTTTGTGGGAGTTGTCATAGATGGTGGCACTGGGTTATGCTTCAGGGGTATTTTCTTCTCTTGGTTAATTAGATGTACTTCATTGGATTCATATGTTTATTACTTGTACACATTTTCCATAAAGGTTTTTTAGTAGAATCTGGATAGAAAGATCCTTTCAATCTCAACTTGGCAGAGGAATATTATTAAGCAAGAGTCTCTTTTTGACTTTCTTCTTTAAGACAGTTCATTCTGTGATCCGATTTTCCATATACATATACATACACATACACATACATATATACATATTCTTGAATTTTCTGTCACATGGAACAGAAGTTACTTTGCTGTGCCTGGTTCTGAGCACTGGGATCAAGCTAGCAGTGAGAAGTCAATGCACTAGTGAAAGCCACTGTGTTGAATGTTTTTGGGTTTTCAGTTAACTTCCACCATTCTGCTCTGTTTACTTGCTTAAATCTTGGTGTTAAGCTACTGAATAGTTGTGTTACCAGTGTCCTTTTATAAAGCTTTTCTCTTAGATGCTACTATATTTTGCTACATCTGAATGGCTGCCTCAGAAAATTCTTTTATCCCCAGTCATTGGAGAAATTGATCTTAGATTTGATGTGCTCTCAGCTTCTAGAGCCAAGTTTCATACTCTGGACCCTTCTAGCTGCTCTATGCCAGATATCTGCTTTTCCTAAACTCTTTGGAATATCTCCTTCTGGATCATTCTTAATCAGAGTTTTACAAAAAAAAAAAAAAAGAAAGAAAGAAAGAAAGAAAGAAAGAAAGAAGAAGAAAGAAAGGAAAAAAGAAAGACAGAAAGAAAGAGGAAGAAAAATTACTATGTTCTTTCTTCTTCCTTAGAGATTATTTCATCTCCCAGGCTGGGTTTGGCCCAAGCATCCCATGTCATTGTCCCTGAGTTCCCATTTGAACACCAGCTGGGCCTTTTGCTTTGAGAAGCCTGAGACTTTATCTCTAATGAAGCAATTTTGCTTGCCTAAAATCTCTTGAAAGTCTGGGCCAAATTCTCAATGCTTCCAGCAAACTGGAGGAAAAACTGTAGCATGTTATATAACAAGAAGACCCAAGCTGTATCTTTCATCCTTTCTTCTCATCTTGTTTCTTTCACCCTCCCAGTTAGCCGCCCTTCTTTCCCAATGTCTACCTCTGGAAGAATTTCAAGGAAATGACAGTAAGAGCAAAATCATAAATTAGTAATCCACAGCAATCCTTGAAAGTGATTTTTCCAGTGAAATGTTAGATTGAGAAAATAAGACAAAAGAGGGTATAACTAACCCCACAGTGACAGGACAGCATTCTGAGCACAACATTCTGCTAAATTATACACAGGAGGAGTTGGAGCTTTGTAATACCTTTTATGTTATTGCCTGCCATCTGGCTGGCAATAGTTAATCCTAAAATATTCAGGTAAGCTCTATTTTCCCAAATAGTGCAGTGTTATGGGGATTTCAGCAGCTACTTGTCTTTTAAATATCATTATATTTTACTGTTTTCTGGAACAAAACAAACTACATTAGCAAGATATTTGCATCACACACTGAGAGTTATGTCGAAGGTACTGGAAGCCCAAAGTGGAACTTTACTTGGGAGGGCCTTGTGAATGAAAGTATGGTGTTCTGTTCTCTATTGAGTCTGAAATTCAGGTTGAGGATTTGCATTTGACCTGAACGCTGGAATGCAATTTAGTCTTCTTAAAAGAGAATGATTCTTGGACATTAAACAAGGAGTATAGGAGTGATGGGAGCTCTTTTCAGTTTTAGAAGAGGCTTGTTGGCATAAGAGGAGATCCCAAGCAAAGCACTTCCTACATTATTTCCTTTTAATTCTAAGATTGTTAACTGATTGTCATACTGTTCTCTTGGAAGTCATAATGGCACAATATGATATTGTAGCATCAAGTATAATTTACTTTGCTGTTTCATTTCTACCAATTACCTAGAGTTTAAAACCAGGGGAAATGCCTATTTAATACAAGATGCTGGCATGATGAACTGACAGAATGAAATAATGCTAAAAGAGAGATTTAACTGTCTATGAAATCCTGGTATCCAAGGAGATTGGGATCATTTCTTCATTCATTCATTTATGCAGACATATGTTCAGCACACATTTATGAGAACATGCTGCTTGTCAGGCAAAATACTAAGTAGTGAGAATGCACAAATGAAAGAGGCCTATACTCCCAACACACAAGAATTTGTAAAAATAAGGTTAATGGGGGCGAAAGTTAAATTTGAGTTTCATCCCTGTGACTCCCTGTTCTGTCTCTAAGATTCCATTCATCTTTGCTTCCCTAACAAAATTCTAGATGCTGACAACTTCACAATTTATATTTCCAATTCATCTCTCTTGGGCTCTAGGCACATTCATCAAACCGCCTCAATTGCTTGTCCATCTGGATGTCCCAGAAGCACCTCAAACTCAGCATGTCACAAAATGCAGTCCTCATCACCCTCTATGCCTGCACTCTCCTGGCTCCTCACATTGGTGACTGGTCCCCCAACTGTTCTTATCCTAATCCTACAGCTTCATTGTCTCCAGCATATGGATTTTGCTACCCTATCCTATCCACCTGCAGTTTCACTGTAATTAAACTGAATTTTCTTCTTTTTCAATACATGTAGACTTATGGAAATAATCCCAAGGTTACCAAGTCCTTTTCTCCAGCTTTAATTCAATGTCAATAACTTGCATTGTCACAAGGTCATCACCAGTGTTAAGAGATGAACCTTGATACAAATACACTAACATACTTTTTTTTCCTGTCTCAGGAATCAGTCTAAGATTCTGTGTTATGTTGAGGTGCTAAGTCTTCTCAGGTTCCTCCAATCTGTGACTGATTCTAAGTTATTTGTAAACTTGAAAGAAAAAAAAAAGATGCAGCGCATGATTTTATACAACAGCTCACAATGTAGGGTTTACTGTTTTATTATAATTATTTTGTATAGTTACTGTGCTATTGTGAATTTCTTTAAAATGCCATGGGATTTATGTGTCAGACCTACTAGTTCATGACACCAGTAGGCACAAAATACTGATGTGCATGTCTCCCTTGTGATGTTGACCCTAGTACACTATGGTATCTGCTAGAAATCTTCATTACAAAGCTGATTTTTCTTATGTTAATATTGGGGTGAGTGTTCTGTTTCACCGTTTTTGCCCATTAATTTTAGAATTGATGGGTGGAGCAGGTCTGCAGGTGTCTGTCTTTCTCTTCCCCTCTCTATAACCCCTCCCTCTCAATTTCTCTCTGTCCTATGCAGAAAATGGAAAAAGATGCCCTCCAGGAGCAGTGGATTTGTAGTGCTGGCACCAAACCCCAGTGATAACTCTGGAGGCAAAAAAGAAAGGGAAAATTGATTTTATCTGTTAATTCATTCACATACTTATTAAATAATTTTATTGCTTTGCCACTAGGGTTATCACTGGGGGTCTATATCTGCATGATTCCACCAGTCTCAGTAGGTATTTTTTTCATTCACAATGAGAGAGAAGTATAAAAAGAGAAAGAGGCACAGAGAGAAGGAGAAACACCATATCATTGGGGACAAGGCCATGGCACACATGGCTAAGTGCACATGCTACAGTGTGCAAGGATCTGGGTTCAAGCACCTGGTCCTGGATAAAGCTTCATGAATGGTGAAGCAGAGCTGCAGATGTCTCTATCTATCTACCTATCTATCTACCTATCATCTGTCTATCTTCCCCTCCCTTCTCAATTTCTCTCTATATCCAATTATGAATAAATTAATAATAATAATAATAATAATGAAATTCCATAACACTGATCCACTGCTTATGAAGCTTTCCCCAAACAAGCGCTCCAGTGTAGTGACCAAAGGTTCATACCTAGATCTTTACATGTGGCAAGATGTGTACTCTACCAAGTGAACTATCTCTGGCCCCTTTGAGTATTTATATAAGTATAAACTCATGGAGTATTTGTTTTTACCTGCTGTGCTTTATTTCTCAAATCATTCCAACTCTGGTCTCTGAGAGCCCTTTTGATTTAATTCCTGTACTTTTTCTAAAATAGATATCAACTACTCTTTTACTTTTCAGTTCTGTAGAAACCTACAGAATTTCTAAGTACCCCTAGTTATTGTCATTGGAGAAAATTATCTGGAAGTCAAGACCATAGCGATTGTTATGCTTCTTGTTGCAGTGGGGAGATTGGGTCTATTCCTCTAAATGGATGGACTCAAAATATAGTAATATGTACCAACTCATATATCAGCATCTCTCTTCCTCTTTCTCTTCCTCTTCCTCCTCCTCTTCTTCCTCCTTGTTCTTCTTCTCCTCTCTCTCTCTCTCCCTCCCTCCCTCCCCCCCATATGCATGAGTGCATATTGACTATTGACACCTCTACCTTCAAATAGCAGCACAAAGTGCAGGGCTAACGTGGGGGTGCCTCTTCCCGGGCACATACTTTCTGGGTAGGAGAGAACTCCACCAGAGCCAGCCTGGGCTACTACTCACTCAGCCGATGCAAGAGAGATGGCTCATGAACTCGTGGCAGAGTGGCAATGCAATGTCTTTACTGATCAGAGAGCCAACGCTTTTAAAGGGTAGACCCGGAAGTGGCAAGTCAGAAATGGAAATGGCTAGGAAGGGGGTGGAGAAAGGCAAAAGCTAACTGGAAAGGTAGGAACTTCCTTAGCAACTATTACAAGGGTTTTAACTAGTAGGATTAATATTTTCCTGCATGCAGGGAGGGTCTTGAGGTAGAAAGAAGATAGATCAGTGGAATGGAATGGGTGGGGATCTCTCAGGCAAAACAATGATTATGTAGATAGGCCATATTATCAGGAATGTAGGGTGCTTTGTGAGGCTCCTCACAATTTCCCAACAACAAAGTTTGTTTGTCCATAATTTTCTTGTCTGAAAAATTTCTCCAACAAAAAGCCTAGCTCATATTTTCTATAACACACTGGTTTTTTTTTTTTATCCTAGTGTACAGATGAACTTACTGAGGTCAGGAGATACTTCACCCAATAGAATGTGTCATACTGTGTGCCGGGTTTAAGCCCTGGCATCACAAAGAAACACTATGAACAGCAATAGGGTGGCTCCTTGGATGAGGGAAAGGTGCAGAGGTATCATTACGTCTATCTCTTTCTCTCTAAAAAATAAGAATAGACAAAAAATGTTTAGGAATTGCTAATCCAGGGTCTGGTATTGGTGCATCCAATAGAGTGTACACACTGCTGTGTATAAGGACCTAAGTTCATGATCTGGTCCCTGTTTGCTTCCTAAGTATTAGAGCAGTATTACATATGCCTTTCCTGACCCAGCCCTTTCTTTCTTTCTCCTCTCTCTCCCTCTAAAAAAAATTAAAAGGGGAGAAATATGAACACACAGAGTAGTGAAATTGCCATGCAGACACAGAGACATTAAGCCCCAGTAATAACCCTGGTGACAGTAAATAATGTATACATATATATATTTATATGCATTTATGTGAATTGCTTATCTACTCCCATATAAAAAAGAGAATACCACTTATAGTGTTTGGGTTTATGCTTTTCTTTTATTTTTACATTGCTGAAATTAAGACTATTTTATTTCTTTATCACTAAAGTTGGAATTCACAGTGATTTTTTTCCCCATTTCTGAGCCTTTCTCCACATGGCAGTCAGATTGAGTCACCCAAAATAAAAAGCAGATTATATTGCTCTACTGTTTAAGATTCTCCAATATCTCCTTTTAGCCTAGAAGATAAAGTCTCAAGATTTTTGTACTGCATGTAAAGTCATTTCCAATATAGCTCTTATCTCATCATTTGGTTATTAGTCATCTTAGTCCCTGTACTTAACCTGATTCAAGACTCTATATCTGTTCATTGAATGAAAAAAAATTATATAAAGTCTTGATTAACAAATGCTCAGGAAGACATAAACCCATGAGCATTTCCCTGGAAAATAAATATCAAAAAAGAGAGTTGGCAATAAGAGAAGGAATTAGGTTGGGGATCAGTAAGATAGCTCACTTGAAGTACTTGCTTTGTCATGGGCAGGGCCCCAAGTCAAACCCAATCTCCACTGTACTGAAGGAAGCTTTGGTGCTTTACTGTCTTTCTCTCTATCTCTGTCTCTATGTTTCCATGTAAAATATAGTCCTGTAGCAATAAAGCCCTAGTGATAACCAAAAAAAGAAGAAGAAGAATGGGGGCAGGCAGTGGTACACCCAGCTGAATGCATATAGCAAGGTTCCAGATTTGAGCCTCCAGACCCTCCCCCACAGGGGCAATGCTTCACCAGCAGCAAAGCATGTCTGCAGGTATCTCTCTTTCTCTCTTCCCTTAATCTCCCTCTCTTCTCTCTAGTTCCCTCTGTCTTATCCAATAAAATGAAAATATGGCCTCCAGGAGCAGCGGATTCCTAGTGCTGGCACTGAGCTCCTAGTGATAAGCCTGGAGGCAAAAATAAATAAATAAATAAATAAATAAATAAATAAATAAATAAATAAGAAAAAACAAAGAAAGAAGATTGGTTGAGCATCTGCTGTAGGCACTTTCTTTTTTTTTTTTAATTTTTTATTTAAGAAAGGATTAGTGAACAAAAGCATAAGGTAGGAGGGGTACAACTCCACACAATTCTCAACACCCAATCCCCATAACCCACCCCCTCCCATGGTAGCTTTCCCATTCTCTATCCCTCTGGGAGCATGGACCCAGGGTCGTTGAGGGTTGCAGAAGGTAGAAGGTCTGGCTTCTGTAATTGCTTCCCCACTGAACATGGGCTTTGACTGGTCGGTCCATACCCCCAGTCTGCCTCTCTCTTTCCCTAGTAGGGTGTGACTCTGGGGAAGCTGAGCTCCAGGACACATTGGTGGGGTCTTCAATCCAGGGAAGCCTAGCCAGCATCCTGGTGGCATCTGGAACCTGGTGATTGAAAAGAGAGTTAACATATGAAGCCAAACAATTTGTTGAGCAATCATGGATCCCAAGCTTGGAATAGTGGAGAGGAAGTGTTAGGGAGGTACTCACTGCAAACTCTAGTGTAGTCCTGCTTTCAGGTATATATTTTGCAGTAGTTTATGGATACGTGTGCACATAAGCTCTCTCTCACAGAAACTGGTGTATATCTAGGTTTGTAGGCACTTTCTGACAATCATACCCTTATGTTCTCCTGGTCACTTCACATATGCCAGTTACTGGTGTAAGCTTCTATGTCAAAACAGACCCAAGTTCATTCCAAGGAGGGCAAACCAGCCCTGTATCCGTGTTCTTGCCTCACAAGTTCAGTCCTAGTTTGCCACTTGCCCAGTACATCTGAAACTAATGTTGGTATGATTGCCCTTATTCCAAGCTTCTTCCTGAGGATGGGGTTAATATTGAGCTATGGAGAAGGTGACACTTGACCTGAGTCACAGAGGAGGACAAAACATTCACCATGGGCATATGGGCTGCTAAAAGAAACATTCAGGAAAGAGAAAGTCTATACAAACTTGGTCTATTTCTGTTTCTTCTCTGGCTACTCTTTATGTATGTTTTATATGCATATTCACTGTATATAATACACTTGATAATATAGAATTGGTAATGAAAAGAAACCAGAAGTAAAAAAAATGAATTAGAAGTTTCAAGCTAGGCTGGCATTTGCAAACTCAGGCACATACTCCTCAACTTTCAGACTCCTCTTATGTCCAAAATGTAGAAGGTGAATTGATTACCTCTCATAACACATCCCTTTGCTTGATTTTAGGGTACGACTCACTTCTACCAGCCCCCAAGGCCACTGCTCATTCTACTTTGCCATATGTGACACTTGTTTATTTTTACTTTTTCATATAGATTTATGCATAATGTGAGATTCTGTGCCTCTGGAATTCAAGGGGAGAGGAAGGATAAGGTGGTGAAGTAGAATGGAAGAGGATAGGGCAAGAGCCAACAGGTACCTCTGAGCTTCAGATCAAATCTGTGCCATTAACATGTTACTGAGGGCACCAAAAAGATACCCCAACTTGAGCATGACATCGGATGATACAGGGCTAGCTATCCACATAGACATGGCCCTGAATTTCAAATTCCTCTCAATTATAGGACAACCTATCATGTAGCCAGTTGTATGTGAATGCATTAATAATAAAGACAATACAGGGGGGCAGGCCATAGCATACCTGGTTAAATGCATATATAGTACTAAGTGCAAGGACCCACTCAAGGATCTGGGTTTGAGCCCTTGGCTCCCCACCTACAGCAGGGACACTTCACAAGCAACAATACAGGTCTATAGGTGTCTCTCTTTCTCTCTCTCCCTCTCTGTACCCTCATCCTCTCTCAATTTCTCTCTGTCCTACCAAATAAAATGGGGAATAATGGCTTCCAGAAGCAGTGAATTCTTCATAATGCTGGCACCCAAGTCCCAGTGATAACCCTGGAGGCAAAACAAAAAAGACAATATAAAATGGAGTCAAGCTGAAACATGAAAACTGTTAGTCATGAGGAGAAAATCTGATGCATGTCACGGCCAGCATCAAATTGTAGCCTATCACTTCACTTTGTTGTAGAACTAGATTTCCCAGCGATGAGATGAATTAATCACTCCATTATAGTACACGTGTCTACAATGGTGCAATTTTTGCATTTTCAGTTATGTTTTTTCAAACTCTCTGTCTGACTTTCCCTAAAAATGGAAATCACAACTCCATGTATGTATGGGTTGTGCCTCTGAAAAGCTGTTCTGTATGTTCAAAGCACATTTTATAGCAATTCTATGACAAGAAATTTTCCCTTCTAAGTTAAAATACAGGCAGCTTAACCAACTCACATCACCTGTTGAACTTGTCAAACTCAAGCACAGAAGTTCTTTTCTGAAAATAATACTGTTTAGTTATGAAATAAATTCCCATGTATTTTGGTGTTTTTTCAGTGCTTCTACATCATTTAGACATAGAAAACTTCTGAATTATATTGTTGTGGTATCCCTAACTTCCTTACCCAAATCAGATGTTTAGATATGACACTTAAACTAGAACCTGTAAAAGACAGATGTAATTTCAAGACCAGGAACATCATCCAATGGCTCTTTAAAAAAAAAAAAATTCATTTATAAAAAGGAAACACTGACCAAAAAAAAAAAAAAGGATAAAAGGAGTAAAACTCCACATAATTCCTACCACCAGAACTCTGTATACCCTTCCATAATAGCTTTCCTATTCTTTATTCCTCTGGGAGTATGGACCCAGGGTCATTATGGGGTGCAGAAAGTGGAAGGTCTGGCTTCTGTAATTTCTTCCCCACTGAACATGAGCACTGACAGGTAGATCCTTACCAGCCTGTCTCTCTCTTTCCCTAGTGGGGTGGGGCTCTGGGGAAGCAGGGCTCCAGGACACATTGGTGGGGTCATCTGCCCAGGGGAGTCTGGTTGGCATCATGGTAACATCTGGAACCTGGTGACTGAAAGAATAGTTAACATATAAAGCCAAACAAATTGTTGACTAATCATGAACCTAAAGGCTGGAATTATGGCTGTTTCTATTGTTGTATAATAGATAAGGCAATCAACGGTTACACATTTGTGCAGCCAATTCAGTTATGTTGGCAGAAAATGACTTCTAATGAGGCTGTACCTTCAAGCCCCTTTTCAGCTCTAAAAGTCTCTTCAGGCAGTACACCAATGCTCTTTCCATTAAAATGAAGATGTGAAGGTCCTGATTATTTAAGACTTCTAAATAAGCCAGATTTACTAATGTCAAATTACCGGTGAATCGTTTGACCCCATATTTATTTCTAATTTCCACAAGCTGTGAGTAAGAGCAGCAGTAAATCAGGTTGCCATTGATCTTGGCTCCTGCTCATGTAATTCTGCAATGTACTGCTTATGATAAGCAGGAAAAATAAATAAACAAATAAATAAAATAAAATAAAATAAAATAAAATAAAATAAAAAGGCCGGACTGCTGCTCTGATAGAAATATGGATAGAAGAGCTCCTGGAATGCCCTGAAAAGATGAATGAGTACTAATTCTTCCAGGAAAAGGAAAGAGGGGGTACCTGTTTGCATTATGGAGGAGAGGAAAATATTAATATAAATCTATACCTCAGAAAAATGAGTGAAGAAACTAGTACAATTTGGCTGGCAAGGAGAGAACAGGAGAAGCATGGTGATAGTGGATAATCACTTAGGAGAACTGAATGAATTAAAAATAACTGTGTAGGGTGTTGAAATGATTCTTACGGTCAAACTTTGTATACTCCCATAATCTTTTTTTTATTTGCCATTTTCTTATAGAGAAGGCTTCTTGTTTTCCTATAGTGTTGGCTCCTTGACTTCCAACAGTGCTTTGCCTATTTCCACACAAATGGAAATATTTCTGAACCAGGCATCCTTTTCTGAAGTTGACATGCTTGCAATGTGGCCAGTCCTGGAGCAGACTGTAGGGGAAGTCTTTACGTCTGGAGAACAAATATAATAATAAGTGTCCATGGAGTTCTTTATGACAGTCGCTGCATGTTTTGTTCCATGCCTCTTACTTAGTCCTCATGTCTCTGTGAGATGCATATTATGAAAAGGAAGATTTCTTTCTCTTTTGATGGTAACAGGAGGAAAAATGGTTATACAAAGAGAGAAAAGGATTAGGAAACAGACTTGTTATTAGGCTCTGCATGATGTAAAGCTTAACTTACCCTACCTGAGCTACGTAACCAAGAACCACCTTTTTTTTTTCTGTCTTTTTTATGGTGGTGCAGGGGATTGAACTTGGGACGTTCAAGCTTCAGGCATGACAGTCTCTTTGCATATGTACCTCATCCAAGAAGTATTTTTCATTTAGTCCATATCTTAGAGTAGGTGTGTCTCCTTAAGATAGATAGATAAGATAGAGTTTAGAAAGTTTCATCAATTTGCTAATTGCCACAAATAAATCTTATTGCATCTACCCCTTTGTATTATATAACTTTAGAAATTTGAGATTGTATATGGGAGAAATTCCTCAAAAGTGTGTTTGATGAGGAAGCAGAAAGATAATGGCTAAGATAAGTACTTCAAGAGACTCATTATTAACTGTTCATTTATGTGTAACTTTGAGTTAATTTTATTTGGTTCAGTCATGGCAGGTTATCTTTCCTTAGCTTGGCCATATGCCATTGTTTTCATGTTTTTTTCTTTCAAGAAAACATTGGTGTTTCATGATTAAGAAAATGATTCCGGAATCCAAGTACAGTGTATAACACTAGAGTTATATATACCCTAGGCATTATTACTATAACTGCAGCATGGAAACCATTCATTTTTTTGTTCTTTATTGGGGAATTAATATTTTACATTCCACAGTAAATACAATAGTTTGTACATGCATAACATTTCCCAATTTTCCATATAACAATACAATCCCCACTAGGTCCTCTGTCATCCTTTTTGGACCTGTATTCTCCCCCACACACACATACCCCAGAGTCTTTTGCTTTGGTGCAACACGCCAATTCCAGTTCAGGTTCTACATGTGTTTTCTGATCTTGTTTTTCAACTTCTGCCTGAGAGTGAGATCATCCCATATTCATCCTTCTGTTTCTGGCTTATTTCACTTAACATGGTTTCTTTAAGTTCCATCCAAGATCAGCTGAAAATGGTGAAATCATCATTTTTAATAGCTGAGTAGTATTCCATTGTGTATATATACCACAACTTGCTCAACCACTCATCTGTTGTTGGACACCTGTGTTGGGAAACTATTCATTGACTGTGCTTAATATTATGTCTGCTGTTTGATGAGTCTACACACTTAATTTTGTGACCTGTTAGGTTTCAAGGAAAGGAGTAAGGAAACAGTGCTAGGAATATCACTTATATTTTAGGTGTATTGATTTTTGGTTTCTTATTAATTGAGGGGTTATATAATTGGAGCTATAAGTCTCATCTTTCAAACTATTTTGAGTCTTTAGGTGTTATATAGGTAGTGCATCTGTTATATCTGAGGGCTCCAGAACCATAGCTCTGGTGGATTCAGCCAGGTAGCACATTCTTTTGCCTGTGTGAACTGCATTTATAAAACAAAAACAACATTGCTCACATTTATACATTCTATCAGTTAAAGTTTTTACATAGAAATCTGACCCAGGAAAAATAGTTTTCACACTAACTTGTTTTGGAAGTTATTAGTGTTTCAATCTACAACCAACAGGCTAGATGGCATGATAAAGTAATAATAGTCTAAGTTTACCTTTGTCCCTTTTGATTGCATGTACAATACAGGGACACTTGCTATAAACACTGTTTTCCATGTTGACTTTATTCTTTATCTTTGCTTCTACTTGGCAGTGCTTTTACCTCTTTTTTAAAAAGTGTTGCATACTATTCAGAGATTCCCATATATTTCTCCTACCCCACAATCCAACTGCTTTCTAAGCAATCAATCACTTATGCTAAATTTTGAATGGCTACTTTCACTTTAGTGATCATAAGTTAAGGTCATAAGTCAATAACAAGTCAAGGTCAGTCTTAGGACACAAACGATAGCATTCTTCTTTCTAGAAGTCTCATCTGTACCATACAGGATGCAAAGATCCACTGTCATGCAAGATATTAATAGGATCCAGGTGTTCTTTGTTTTCTTGCTCATCTTTTTACCTTGATTGTTTTGTGAAACACTGAAGCACCAACAGGCCAAGTGCAGTGAATAGCAGACTCAGCAATCAGCAATCATGAAACCTTCCAGCTTATCATTTGCATTTTGTCATGCAGTAGGTAGTGGAAGGTGGTGATCAGATCGTGGGCTAAGGCACATTGTTGTGAGTGCTTTCGCTTCTAGTGCCATATGTATGATTGCCTTCTGGTAGCGAAACTGGTTCTATAGCCTTAAATACTTTCCAAGTGCTGCTTGGAAATACTTTCTCCTTATGCCAGCTTCATTTCTGTTTCTTAATTGTCTTCTTGGTGTACAGGAGGACTTCATAGCTTCACTCTTCTGTTCCAACTTCATTACCCAAAAAAAAAACAGACGTCAATGTATTTACTTTTGGGATGCAATTTCTTTCGTTTTTTTATTTGTTTGTTTGTTTTGTTTTTTGCTTACTTCCAAATAATTACTTCTTTGAGAATAAGTTATACCCTCAATCCAACCAGCTCATCTGATATTCAGGTATTTTGAATAGTAATCAATATCTGATTACTTTCCCATTTGAGTAGTGTTATTCAGTAAAGATGTGGGAATTCTAGTACTATGGCAAATTATCTAATCATTCCTCAGCTGCTTAGTTCAGTAATATTAAAGAAAGGAAGAAGAGCTTTGGGTGATCTTTCCTAATTAAATTTATTTAAATGGATTCTCATTGCTCCGTCCCAATGTGTAACATTACATCCCCTTAACTCGTGAGAGTCTCATCTAATCAGCTCAGTTCACAAGAATTCAGATCTAGAGGTTACATTAAAATTTTGATACTGGCCCAAGGAACAGAGATCAAGGCATTCTGAGTTCCATAGGATTTCAGAAACACTAAAATACACATTTTAAATAAAAATTTAGCAGTTAATATTGAGTAAGACAAAAGTGACACTTGCTATTCCTTTCACATGACAGCTGAATTTCTTTCTGCACTGTGCACCTCACTTTTAAGGAGGACAAATGTTCCTTTTTCAACCTCCCAGCATAACCTTTTAAATATCCATCTATGGCTGGTGAAATAGCTCACTTGGATAGCATTATGCTTTGCCATGTGTATGACCCAGGTTTGAGCTTGGCCTGCTACCCCCTCCAAAAAAAAAAAAAAAAAAAAAAAAACAACTTTGATGCTGTGATCTCTCTCTCTCTTCCTCTCTATCTTTATGTAAAAAGTATAGATAAATATTCATCTAAGTCCTATTCTATGTTCAGACTCCAGCTAAAATCATGTCTCTTCAGGAAACTAATAACAATTATCTCAGTTCACAAGAGATCATTCCTTAGCATAGTGTTTTATATGATACTTAGGGTCAGTGGCATATAAATTAGCACAATAAATCTTGGTATTGTTCTCTGTTTGGTTAAAGTCCATCATGTCAGGAGCCAGGCAGTGGTGCAGCAGGTTAATCACATGTGGCACAAAGCACAAGGACCTGCATATGGATCCTGGTTCGAGCCCACAGCTTCCCACCTGTAGGGGGTTTGCTTCACAGCTAGTGAAGCAGGTCTGAGGTGTCTTTCTCTTCCCCTCTCTGTCTTCCCCTCCTCTTTCAATTTCTCTCTTTCCTACCCAACAATGACAGCAATAGCAACAATAATAATAGCAACAACAATGACAATAAACAACAAGGGCAACAAAAGGGAAAAACATGTTTAAAAGTTTGTCATGTCTTGTGGCCAGACAATGGCATGCCTGGTAGATAATACGAAGACCCAGGTTTAATTCCCCATCCTTCCTACAGTGGGGAAGCTTCCTGAATGGCATGCTAGTGCTGCAGGTGTCTGTCCTCTCTCTTTCATCCCCTTCCTTCATTTCTCTCTGTCTCTGCGAAAAAAAGAAAATAAATAAAATTTAAAAGTAGATAAGTAAAAAAGTAAATAAAAATGTGTCATGTTTCTCAAAGCCACCTACAGTCCCAACAAAACATATATGCAGACTAACTCTTCTAATAGAAACTGTAAGGAGTGTCAGTTTTTTTTTTTTTCCTTCCAACTTCTAGGGAGAGTTGGCATTGCTAGGCTTGTGAACTATAATCTTAGGGAGCCTCTTTATCCTGGGTCTTTATGACTCTGCTTCCCTCTTTCTTACAAGGGAATGGGCAAGCTAGTTTAAGGCTTCTGGACATAATCGAAGACACTGTTTTTATCTCAAGATCCTTACCTAATAACATGTGCAAAAGATCCCTTTTTTTCCTTACTGTGAAGTGATATTATAAATTCTAGAGATTTGAACTTGGTATCTTTAGAAACCCTTTAGTGTGCCAACCATAGCATTCTTAACTTAAAGTTTCTATGGTGTCACTAGGAATATAATACGTATCTAAAGCTTCAGAAGCCATGTGATGGACTATGCAGAACTCTGGGATACCTGACTGGGAACAGGCAGCACCATGCTAGGGAAGAAAAAGAAATCACTTGAACTTGGGACAGACTTTCCTGTAAGGAGCTAACAGAATCTGGATGCTGTTACAGAAGATATTCTAGACAGTTACTACCTGAGTGAAGGTCTGGGGTCAAGAATGAGCAGTGATATCTGTGGTATATATGAGATCACTCAACTTTTAAAGTTGTTAGGGATAGTGCGGTTGAGTTTTAAAGTCAGACTGCCATCAGAATGGTGGTATTTCCCTGTGCCAAGTCTTCCACATTCTACATTTGTAATAAAAACTGCTTTGTTACCTCTCAAGCCAATTCAGCTACTTAAATACCAATGATTCAGCCTTTGCCCTTTATGATTATTTTTATAACCACATTTCTGCCTGTGCTATAAGCCCCAATTCACTTACTCTGAGAGATGGTTTCCCTACTCCACAAAGCTCTTCTGAGCACCTCATTTTGAAAACATTTGCATTTGACTGTGAGCTCTTTGACAGAAAGTTATGTGATTTGTGTCTGTGACTCTCTGGCATTTACTAGCACAAGGATTCAGTTAATCAGAGGTATTCTGTGGCATCTTTTGGAATAAATAGATGTAAAATGTTATGCCAAAGATACAGAATCCATTGAAGGTGGCAACAGATAAGCCATGTTTCCTTAGTCTCTTCTACTCTAACTGAGTATGAAACTCATTAGGCATTCTCTGAGCCTTTCTAGTAATTTTACCCCTTCATCCATTTAGGAACTAGTACAAAACCAAAATCCATCTCAATAAATTTAAAGATTCGACTGCCTTTATTAAACAATTCCTGAAATCGCATCACATTCAGCAAATAGAAAACCTTTACAAGGAGTTATCCAAAATAGAAGTCTTTTATTGTCAGAAATAAAAAGAGAAAACAAAATAAAAGTAATTAAAGAAAAATCAGCTTCCCTCAGGAAAAAGCATGAGGATCTTAAAGGCAGAAGATTTCTCTAGTGCTGTCCAGGAGACTCTTGATTTGCTGACTTTTTAAAAAATATATTTATTTATTTATTCCCTTTTGTTGCCCTTGTTTTATTGTTGTAGTTATTATTGTTGTTGTTGATGTCGTCATTGTTGGATATGACAGAGAGAAATGGTGAGAGGAGGGGAAGACAGAGAGGGAGAGAGAAAGATAGACACCTGCAGAACTGCTTCACCGCCTGTGAAGTGACTCCCCTACAGGTGGGGAGCCGGGGCCTTGAACTGGGATCCTTATGCTGGTCCTTGCACTTGGCACCACGTGCGCTTAACCTGCTATGCTACCATCCAACTCCCATGTTCTGCTGATTTTAAATTCCACTTTTAGAATAGACTGGAACTACAGGTAGGGTAGGTATAATATTCTGGTGGTGTTTGAAATGAGTGACTCTACATTCTACTTTGGGTGTGTGTGTGTGTGTGTGTGTGTGTGTGTGTGTGTGTGTGTGTGTGTGTGTGTGTGTTTTAACAAATATGGAAATAATCCTTCTTGGAAGCAATACAGATGTTCTTTGTAAAGATATTTAATGGTGATAAAAACTATTTTCTGGGAGTCGGGCTGTAGCGCAGCGGGTTAAGTGCAGGTGGCGCTAAGCTCAAGGACCAGCGTCAGGATCCCGGTTTGAGCTCCCGGCTCCCCACCTGCAGGCAGGTCCCTTCAAAGGCGGTGAAGCAGGTCTGAAGGTGTCTGTCTTTCTCTCCCCCTCTCTGTCTTCCTCTCCTCTCTCCATTTCTCTCTGTCCTATCCAACAACAATGACATCAATAATAACTACGACAATAAAACAACAAGGGCAACAAAAGGGAATAAATAAATTTTTAAAAAAAAACTATTTTCTGGAGGGTTCGGGGAAGATGGAGGACTGAGAAGCTGCTAGTGGCTTGAGCTCTGACCACATCTTCTGGAAATGGTAGGATTTTCTCCCTTTAGTAGGCCAGTCAATAAGGGGTCCTAGCAGTGACACCAAGGAGGTGACTATAACTTAATTTGGGTTAAGAAATAGAGTAGAAAAAAAGGGAAAAATTTTTTATTTCCTTTTAATTATTAAGCACACTGCCTCCCCCTTACCCCCCCATAACCAGTCCCTGGGGACCAGCTCCTAGCAGGCTCCCTTGCTGAGCTTCTGTCTTTACCAAATTCCTGTCCCACCAGGGAGTATAATTCATTCTAAGTCTATACCCTTCTGAAACCTCTGGCCTTTTTTCTTTCTAAGTAGCCAACCACCCCCACCTCACCCCGCATAGCTAATTGAATAATTAAAAATAAATAAATAAAAAACTCTTTCCTTTCACCACTCTTTTATGACTGTTCGTTTTCTTATCTTTTTCTTTTTTCTCTCTCTCTTTATTTATTCTTTTTCTCATTCTTGTCATCCTTTCTTCCTTAATCCTACAGCTTCCAAAGCCACAGGCCCCATCCCCCACACTACCAAACAGTGTGCTTTTTGAATTCACTGATACACATTTGGGAATTATTTGGGGGAAGAATTCTGACTCAGAGTTGGACTCTCACAGCGAGTATCTCTGCTCAACTTCCATTCCTCCTTTAGCTACCCCTAGAATATGCAATGGATAGTAGATTTGCTTAACTGTCTATTTCAGCTATCCTTGTCTAGTCATGAGGTTTTTTGTTTTTTTTCTCATTCTTAACAATCAGCTGCCTCTGATCACAAGGTTTGAGGTAATCTGGGACAGGGTTTTTATTTTATTTTTTTTACCCTGCTCTATTTTATTATTAATATTATATAAAGGCATATATCTTCCCCCCCTTTAGGTTGATCAGAATTAACTCTTAGCGTATCTTTCATTGCTAGGGTAGTGGGCATCTTATTTATTGTGGGAGGAACTTATCTCCTTACTCCTACCTCCTCTACAGACTCTCCCCTCTCTCCTCCTCCTAGCTAATTAAAATAAATTAAATTAAATTAAAAATAAAGTAATAAAAAAACCTTTCCTTTCACTGCTCTTTAATTACAGCTCTTTTTCTTATCTTTTCCCTTTTCTCTCACTTGTCTCTCTTTTCTTTTTTTTTTTATCTTGTCATACACTTTTTCCTTCGTTCTTCTTTGCCTTTCTGAATTTTTGAATTATTTGGGGGAAGAAATCTGACTCAGAGTGGACTCTTTATGTGTGTATCTCTGCTCTACTTCCCTTTCCCCTCTTGTTACCCCTAGAATATACAGTGGATAGTAGATTTGCATAACTGTCTATTCTTGCTATCCCTTCTTTCTTTTCTCTTTCTTCTTCACTGGGATTTGGTTACTTTTTTTTCATGGACTGGAGAAATTGTTTGGCTAACTGGTAGTGATTAAACTGCTTCAATACTTGCTTCAGTTGCTACTGTAATTCCTAAGGTTGGTGAGTGCAATTGTCATAAAGGTATTTAGTACAGTGTTGCTTGTACTCAAGACACAACAGCTGAGGAACAACAGAGCATAAAAAAAGAAACACATAAATTAAAAAAATGGGTAGATCAAAAACAAATAAAACTGCTACTCCAATGAATGAAGACAAGAGCCCAGAAGAAACTACAAATCAGCCAGAAGTAACCATAAATAAGAAAAGTATGCAAGCAATAATAAACTTATTAATCACAGAAATGAAAACAACATTGGAGGAAAGGAATGGCAGTATTAGGGAAACAACAGTTGAGACCCCCCAAGGAAAATACTGATTATATTGAGGCAATTAGAGAACTGAAAGCTGAAATAGCTGTAATGAGGAAAGAAGCTGAGGCAAGGAAAAGCAGACTAACAGAAGCAGAAAACAGAATTAGTCAGACAGAGGATGAGTTAGAGAAAACTAAGAAAGAGGTGAAAGAGCTTAAAAAGAGATTGAGAGACACTGAAAACAACAACAGAGACATATGGGATGATCTCAAAAGAAGTAACATTCGCATAATTGGCCTGCCAGAGGAAGAAAGAGAGGAAGGGGAAGCAGACATTCTAGAGGAAATAATAGAAGAAAACTTCTCAGACCTGAATAATAGAAACGACATCAAGATTCAAGAGGCCCAGAGAGTACCAAACAGAATCAACCCAGACCTGAAGACACCAAGACACATCATAGTCACAATGAGAAGAAATAAGGATAAAGAAAGGATCCTAAAGGCTGCAAGAGAGAAACAAAAAGTCACATACAAGGGAAAACCCATAAGATTATCTTCAGACTTCTCCACTCAAACTCTAAAAGCCAGAGGGGAATGGAAAGATATCTATCAAGCCCTGAATGAAAAGGGGTTTCAACCAAGGATAATATATCCTGCTAGACTTTCATTCAAACTAGATGGAGGGATCAAAACCTTCTTAGACAAACAACAGTTAAAGGAGGCAACCATCACCAAGCCGGCCCTGAAAGAGGTTCTAAAAGACCTCTTATAAACAAGAACATCACTATAATACTTGCAATATATCAGAGCAAACAAAAAAAATTTTTTTGAACAATGGCACTACAATACATTAAATCCATAATATCAATAAATGTCAACAGCTTAAACTCACCCATCAAAAGGCACAGAGTTGGGGAATGTATCAGAAAACATAAACCAACCACATGCTGCTTGCAAGAATCTCATCTGTCACAACAAGATAAACACAGACTTAAAGTGAAAGGATGGAAAACTATCATACAGGCTAACGGACCACAAAAAAGGGCAGGAACAGCCATTCTCATCTCAGACATGATAGATTTTAAACTAAATAAAGTAATAAAAGATAGGCAAGGACATTACATAATGATTAGAGGATCAATCAGCCAAGGAGAACTATTTTCTTGTGTCAATTTTGAGGATAGCTTAGCTCTCTTCCTCCTTCATTTTACCCACTTTCATAATCTTCCCATTTTGTCTTGTTCTGCTTTCCAGCATCTGGGAAATAAGTGATTGGCCACTTGTTCTTGATGGCAGACAGAAGATATTGCTTTCTGGTTACTATAATTAAAGGTGACTTAAGTAGAAAAAACTGAGGTGTCTGCCCAGTAATAAGCAAGGTGATGTTGATAAGCTGCTTTGCCACCATTGAGCTCCTAGTGCCAACCCCAACAGCTTTCCACTAAAGCAGGGGATTAGCTATCAGGGCACCAGAGTGGAAGGGACTAAGAGAATAGCTCCTTGGGCCCCAACAACAAATTACTTCTGAATCAAACCTCTGATTAATAGCTCCAGAGTTGCCTCTCTGCTCTGCATAATTAAGCTTCATGGAGTGTTACAATTAACAGCCTTACTGTCACCCAGGTAGAAATAGCCACCATTTACTTGGCCAACCATGTCAGAAAGTGCTGGGTGGTGAATAAGAAGCATTTATGAAGGGGATTAGGTACATCCTGGGTCATAAATTTAGTAAGACTATAATTATCTCCCAATAAAAAGTTACAAACATGATGGTCCCATGATGCTACCCCAAAGTCTCTTCATTCTTTTACTCCTGTTCATATGGTTCAAATAATAGCTATGGTACTGAGAAATTTGTTGACAGACCCAGGAGCTGACAGCTTTCTCTTTCGAATAGCTCCTAGCCTTTCTGAATCTCCAATGCATAACTTGTTTTATACCATTTATTCAGCCTGCATTTGTTATCACAGAAGTAGACAGACAGGGGATGCAGATGTCAGAGAAGCTTCAGACTCTTGGAATTATCTGGGAAGAAAGCCAAGATGTCATTAGAGGTGCTGGGATACAACAAAATGCTGAGTACTTTGTGGGTGGTGTACCAGCCAGGAACTCACCATTCATCAGCACCAAGGGATTAAAACATGACCAGAAAATGCTCTTTCTAGGAGCTTTTTTTTTTTTCTGTATAATGACATTTCTCTGACACTATTACTAGTTTATTTAGATATTCAGGCAGACAGGCCAACAGCAGTCGTTGTGTGAACGATAGCCTCTGTTCACATCAAGCTTTTTGAGCATCAGTAGACATAAAGGAATGGATAATTGCTACTACTTTTATGGAATTCCCTATGTGCCAGATAACTCCCAATGCTCTTGTGTAAATGTACTCAGTGAAGACTTTACCCTGAATACTTAGTCAGCTTTATCTTTCCCTGCCTTTCTTATATTCTTTTGCCTTCTGCTCTCTTGTTCTGTCTCTCTCCCTCTGTTTGCCCATTTATTCCTTTTTCCCTTTCCCTACTCTCCTCCTTTATATTTATTCTTAACTATCTTAATGCCATGTCTGAGGACTGATCAAGAATGCAAGAGTAAAGGGGCCATTGGTGGCACATCTGGTTGAGCATACATGTTACAGTGTGCAAGGACCTGGGTTCAAGTCCCCAGTCCCCACTTGCAAAGGGAAAGTTTCATGATCATTGAAGCAGGGCTGCAGGTGTCTCTCAGTCTCTTTCCCTATCTATCTCCCACTTCCCTCTCGATTTCTGACTATCTCTATCCAATAATTGTAAAATAAAAAGAGAAACAGAAAGAAGTAACACCTTAAAAAATAATGCAAGAGGGAGTCGGGCTGTAGCACAGCGGGTTAAGCACAGGTGGTGCAAAGCACAAGGACCGGCATAAGGATCCCGGTTCGAACCCCGGCTCCCCACATGCAGGGGAGTCGCTTCACAGGCGGTGAAGCAGGTCTGCAGGTATCTATCTTTCTCTCCTCCTCTCTGTCTTCCCCTCCTCTCTCCATTTCTCTCTGTCCTATCCAACAATGACAACAACAATAATAACTACAACAATAAAACAAGGGCAACAAAAGGGAATAAATAAATAAAATAAATATTTTTTTAAAAAAAATAAAAAATAATGCAAGAGTAAAAAGTGGGAAAAGGGAATTGAACTCAAGAACTGTCATTCCTCATGAGTACTTTTGAGAAAATTGCTTAAGTTGGGTTGCAGTTGATTATTTTAAAAAGAGGAAGAATATGAAGTAGAGGATAAGAGAGATGTTCAAAGAGGAGCGATGAGGCTCAAGAAGAGAAGGAAGAAGGGGGAGGAGAAGGAATAGAAAGGAGCAGGAAGAATAATAACTATTCAACCTGCAGTAAAATTTTGCCATGTGCATAAAAAGAGACAGCCTCAATGAAAACCCTCTGTAATTTTTAATGAGATTCTGTAAATTCTCCTTGGTGTTTTTTGCTAACTATCTAATAAATATTTTCCAAAATTTCACTAGGATTTAGAGCCAGGCATTTCTGAAAAGAAACAAGACCCTGCTCTAGACAAATTGGATGCCTCGTTATGCTCTTACCAGGAGGAAAATGCTGCCGTTCCTTGCTAAAAACCCATTTGTCTTGCAAATTTCTATAATGAACAGATTTTGGAATAAATACCATGTAATCTGTGATGACAGTTCTCTCATTTCTTTTTTATTAGTTCAATCTTCTCAGCATCTGAACCACACAGCTACAGAACCTCCATAATCATTAAGGCAGCTGGGTTGTATGCATTTTTTTTTTCCTTTTTTGGCACATAACGGAATCCCCAGTCAGTCTCTTGTTACAAGGCCCATGTTCTGGTCACTAAATGCACCTTTAGAAGAATACCAGATCAGAAGAAAGAA
Source organism: Erinaceus europaeus (assembly GCF_950295315.1). Taxonomy (NCBI): domain Eukaryota; kingdom Metazoa; phylum Chordata; class Mammalia; order Eulipotyphla; family Erinaceidae; genus Erinaceus; species Erinaceus europaeus. The sequence goes on along the minus strand of NC_080181.1, from coordinate 32,622,723 downwards.
AAAAAAAAACACTTAAGATCCCTGGCCTTTGCAACAATATGCTATATTCCCCTCTGACCTTTACCTGGGTATATAATAAACTGACATTTCTGTTTGGCATATGAGGGGAACTTGAATTGCATTAAACATCCTTTGCTTAAAAAAAAAAAATCTAAACATGACATCACATGGTTGTGGAACAGTTGGATTTCCCTGGACAGACAATCCCACCAATGTGTCTTGGAGCTCCAATTCCCTAGAACCCCACCTCACTACAGAAAGAGAGAGGCAGACTGGGAGTATGTTCAGAGGGGAAGCAATTACAGAAGCTGGACCTTTCACCTTCTGCATCCCACAATGACCTTGGGTCCATAGTCCCAGAGGGATAAAGAATAGGAAAGCTATCAGGGGAGGGGATGGGATATGGAGTTCTGGTGGTAGGAACTGTGTAGAGTTGTACCCCTCTTATCCTATGGTTTTGTCAGTGTTTCCTTTTTATAAATAATAATTAAAAAAAAAATTTTTTAAGTTTGACTTCATTTTTCTCAATTGTTTTTCCTTTTTTCTTTTTCTCTAGGTAAGTGATATTTAGTTATTCTTCCAGGCTCCTTCAAATGAGTGTTCCGAGGTCTACACAAGGCTCAGTCTTTTGGACAGAAGTCTGGCCAATTACTGCTATTCATCCTATCCAAGTGGTTCCATTGCATTTCTTGGCTCATGAGGCCCCCTCAGGGCACATGGAGGTATGACTGTTCGTTGTTAAAGGCTCTGCATCTGTTCATGGTAAAAGGAATGTATTGGATCTGTGTCAATGATGTGATCAAAAGAAATTGCTGGGCACTGAGATGCCAAAAGAGAGTCATTGTAGCTGTTTGTCAGCTCGTTGTATGGGTCCTCTTGACTTCCTTGTTTATCTATTTACTAAAAATGAACTTTTCATAAAGTATCTCTGTGATTGTAGTCATTGCATCTTGGCTAAGAACTTGAAAAATAATCTCTGCCTATTTTTAAATGGAGAAAACGTTTTAAAAATAGATTATTTGGGGCCAGGTGGTGGCACTCCTGATTAAGTGCACACATTACCATAAGCAAGGGCACAGGCTCAAGCCCCAGCTCCACACCTGAAGGGGGATGCTTCATAAACTGCGAAGCATACATGCAGGTCTCTATCTTTCTCACTCTCTATCTTCCCTGTATAATAAAAACAGAAAGAAAAAAAGGCCACTTTTGGGAGAAAGCCACTGGGAGCAGTGGATTTCTAGTACAGGCACTAGCCCCAGGGATAATAACCCTTTTGACATTAAAAAAAAAAAAAAAAAAAAAAAGATTCTGTTTGCATTACAGTTGGGCATTCTTTGCCTGGGTGTGAGGAAAGTCTGTCTGTCTTCACCTTGTTCCCAGGTGAAGAATGTGATCATGTTTACCCACATGGTGGGAAACACAATGTAATATAGTAATAAGCATCAGGGAGCTAAAAGCAGAAGGGGAAAGGATGGTGTAATTCTGAGCACAAAATGAGAAATATGCCTTAAATCTGTAACGTTGAACATCCTTGCCCTATAAAATTTATATTATTGCCAGTATCAGAATCTTGAAAGGAATTGTCAAGAGGGCCACCAAGTGCTTGACTTTCAACTTCCTGAAACTGAAGTATTCTACTCATTCAGGGGCTGTGGAGATCAAGCCCAAGTTAGATGGTGATGATTGCACCTTGCCAGGAGATGTTAAGCTCATTATCAATATACAGAAAACAAGATATGATTCTAGTGCATCTTGGGTATTTCCTCTAGGGAATTCCATTTTGTGATAAATTGATGAAACCTTAACAAGGTGTTGGAAAGGGAACTTTCTTACTCGGATTCAAGTAGAAGGTACACTCTTTCTTTAGCATCCTGGCTCTGTAGTATTCAGTAGCATGATTTTCTATTCTATCACAGTCTATGTAGTTTCGTTTACTGGGCCAAAAAAAAAAAAAAAAAAGCATGGATGAGCATCTCTGTTTCCTTTTTAAACTGTAATGTTCAGGAAAGATGAAATAATATCACACATTCTAAGTGAGTCATATTTTATTTAATGTTGTTAATGAGGAACCCATGCTGTATAAATCAAAAGAGGAATCATAGATCAAATGTATATGGAATAAAAGAATATTGTAAAAAGACATGAAAACTCTCTTTTCCCAGGGGCGGGAATGATGTCAGTGGAATTTGTACCATAAAGAATGTATTTCCATGTCTATAGACAGAATTATTTTGCATTGCTATCAATTATCTATAATTTGCAGAGTTTTGAAATAGCTCAAAGGCAATGAAAAGATAGAAGATAACCCAATAAGATGTGATCTAAACATTGCATCATTTTTCCATTAGAGACACCCAGTAATCTTTTGTGATTATTACTAATTTCCTTGCATACTCAAATGTATATTTTAAGAATAGGAAATGATACCTACAATATTTTCAGATTCTAGCCATCTATGTGCCTATTCAGACTGGTGCCAAGTCTGACATTTTGGCTTCTCTTGTTTTCTTTCACTTTGTGAACATTCCTATCTTACTTTTCTTTGAATTCACTGGATAGCCTGAATATACCACCTCTTTATAATCAGTTGTTGTTGTTGTTGTTTTTGTGTGTGTATGTTTCCTGGGGGGAAAAAAAAGTATAGATTCTTAAGGTAATCTACCTGTTCAATGACTGAGGTATTTAAAGCTAGGTATTTGCTAAATGTTCCTTATTCCTTTTTTCTTTTAAAGTGGGACTATCAAAATATGCTGCCAGCAAGAGAATTTGAGTTTGAAACAGTTTCCTTGTAGTAGTTTTGCCTTTGTAACACATTTTTTCGTGTTAGCTCTTCTCCTTATAGTTGTATCTGCAAAACTAGTAATTGGTATATGTCAGTGAGAATACTGTGTGACCATGACACATTTCTTAGCTAATAAGTTGATGTGTATCAGTGTCTTATTCACTAATTTGGGGGGGTCACTACATCAAAAGGGTAGGGGTCAGCAGGGAAATGAGTAATTCCAGCTGAAGTGGAGGAAAGGCTGGTAATCCCCAGGCCTGGTGGGATGCCTCCTCAGTGAAGCATTGTGATTCCAGCCCCCAATCTCAAGTACCAGGAGAGTCTGTTGGTCTGTTCCAGTCTGTGAGTGTGATTGGCTCCCAGCAGCTGTGTTTGAGTAGCTTCCTTGCATGCCCATTTGCCTCTGCAGAGCTCTGCTTCATGCTGTTGTCACTGATGGAAATCCCTCTCGGTGGTCTAGAGCTCTGATACCACATGAACCCAGAGTGATGATTTTTTTCAGAAAGGGCGGTGTTTCTTTCCACCACTTCCCAGAAAATTGTATCATTTTCGCTGTTAGCAACTCTCACTGAGTTCTCCTCAACTCCTCACACATAGAAGATCCAGCTGTGCTACTGAGAGGAGCTGGAAAGTGAAGGACCTACACCAATATGTTTTCCTCCTCATAAACCATCTTTTTTTTTCTGAGATCTTTTTTAAGGGTTTAAGGATAGAGTTCCCAAAGAGAGCAGGATTCTCAGCCGAGACTTTCCACTGACATGATCAAACCCAGATGGGTATTGTAAGGGGGTGGATCATGTAAGTTTCTCTTAAGAGTGAACTCAGTCACTTTCATGGACCTTATTCAGTTCTTCCTATCTCAGGCTTTAGGAACTAGAAGGTTTAGCTGACTTGCCTAAGATGGACAAAGGTGACCATTGATGGGATGGAGTCTAGATCTCAGATAGATTTTTTTTTTCTTTGTTATTGAATTGTTTCTCTATGACACATGTGATGTGAAAGCTAAGTACTAAACATTTAGTTGTTTATTGTTCTGTAGCCGATTTTAATGCTAGGTGCATGAAGGGCCTCTAGATCTCTGAAGATAACCTGTCACTAGTATCCTCAGGATGACCCCCCCCCCCCCGCACGCCCCCAGCAGCCCAAAATCTATTTCTTTTTTCCTAATGGTTCATAAAATTCAGAAACCATCAACTTTCTGGCTTGAAGTTCCCAAAGAAAGCAAATGTATTCTGTGAAAAAACATCTATAGGAATTGACACTATCACTTTCCTCTCTCTTATGTACCCACTCAGGCCAAGTGGGTATGTGCATTTCCATGTTGATGGGGAAGAAGTACAGATGGAAACATTTTTGTGTGTGTGAGACTGAAGAGATTGTGCTGCAGTAACACACAGGATGGGTCTACAGAGGACCCCAGGTTCAATTCCAGGTACCACCAGTAGCTGAAACTGAACAGTGACCTTGGGGGAGGAGATGACAAAAGAAGGTCTCATAGATATCTCAACAAGTATATGGGTCTTGCCATGCATGCAGCCCAAGTGTGAGCCCAGGTACCATATGGAAGCTATTATGGCACTGGATGCAGTTGCGGTGTTGTGGTCTGTCTCTCTGTCTCTGTATCTTTCATAATTAGAAGAAAATTGAGGGCTGGCTAACTCACTTGAATAGTGCATTGCTTTTCTATATGAATGGTCAAATTCAAGCCCAGCCCCCACTGTACTGAAAGAAGCTTTGGCGCTATGGTTCTTTGCCTCTCTACACTATGGTTTTTTGCCTCTCTATGTTTGGTCTCTATGAGTAAAGGAAAGAAAGAGAGAAAGTGAAAGAAAGAAAAAGGGAGAGAGAGGAAGAAAGAAAGAAATAAATAAAGGGAGAGAAAAGAAGGAAGGAAGGAAGGAAGGAAGGAAGGAAGGAAGGAAGGAAGGGAGGGAAGGAGAAACCAGAGTGTTGAAATCACACATGTAAAAGGTCCTGGCTCTGCAATAAAAAGAAAGAAAGAACAAGAGAGAAGTGAAATAAAGAAACCGAGCTTGACAATAAAGAAAAGAGGAAGAGCAAAGATGTTGTGTTCAAATTTCCTGTAGGTTCTCTCAACCTTCTCATCCTTGCTGCATCGTTGCTTTCCAACCACAGTCTGAAAACAGCAGAGGGTCCATAGGAGGCTTCCCTCAGCTTAGATGAGGATTGTCAGGGTGGCCATGCTCATAGAGCTGTGCAAACCTGTCTTCACAGACTCCCTCAGAGAGCAATCACCATCAGCGCATAGCTCTGAAAAGACCAGCGCTCCCATGGCTTCTCAGCCTTTCTTTCATTTCCTGGCCCTTTGGTGTGACACCCCCCCCCCCCCTTCTGCTCTAGCTCACAGTCAGATACCCCTCCCCTCCCCATGCAAATGCCAGGCCTGGACAGGTTTCCCAAAGTGCCCCCGCAGTCTGGCAGATGGCTGGGAGTACAATTTAGAGGCAGCTCACATGCCACCTTTCCTTGCAACTACATATCATCTCCGTGGAGCAGATGCAGTAAGACAGAAATCCTAGGCACCTGAAATGCAGCTCCTTATTAAGGCATGTGTGGGGCTGCTATCATAAATCACAGCGCCCCCTAGTGGATCAACCTGCTTGCTTCTCTCCTGGCACTGTGCCTCTCTATCCATCCAGGTGACAATTACCATGGTGATGATTTCTCTTCTGGCATATGTGTCACATTGTACCTTTTTAATTATTTATTGGAAAAATAGCACAGTGGCGTTGAAAGCATTAGGAACTGGGTGGTGGCACACCTGGTTGAGAGCATCCATGATAGTGTTCAAGGGGGCCCAGGATCTAGCGCCCTTCCATCCCCCTCCCCACCCACAGGGGGGGAGCTTCACAAGCAGTGAAGTTGTAATAATATATATATTATTTTCCCTTTTTTGCCCTTGTTGTTTTATTGTTGTTATAGTTATTATTGTTGTTGTTATTGTTGTTAGATAGGACAGAGATAAATAGAGAGAGGAGGGGGAGATAGAAAGGGGGAGAGAAAGGTAGACACCTGCAGACCTGCTTCATCGCCTGTGAAGTGACTCCCCTGCAGGTGGAGAGCTGGGGGTTCGAACTGGGATCCTATGCCAGTCCTTGTGCTTAGTGCCACATGTGCTTAACCCGCTGTGCTACCGCCAGGCTCCCAAGTGTTTTTCTTTCTTCCCCTTCTCTATATCTCCACTGCTTTTCAGTTTCTCTGTTTCTATGCAAAGTAAATAAAAATATTAAAATTAATAAATTTTAAAATAAATCATCACAGTAGCTGTATTATATGCAGAATGAAAAAGAATAGGATTCCTAGAGAGAAGAAAGGACCCCTTTCAAGCCCTCTGGAAGATTTTTCTGAGTGTCAGAAAGAAAATCAGAAGCTACAATATAAACAAAAAAATATATAAATACATTTTTAAAAAATCAGGCACTGTCACATCTATATCACAATAAGCTTTTGTAGTAGTTGGAAAAGGCATCAATACTCTTGGATAAAAAGAACTCCACCCCCAACCTCCACTTCCCAACTTCCTTCTGATTTAGACTCCTGCGAGCCAAAGTGTTGCGGTGTTTTAATGTTCTGTTTTAAAGATGGAAAGGGCCCTTATGTGTCAGAATACCAGCCTGTCCAAGCCAGCACGGGGCTTTGTTTGATTATGGTGCTTGTTTGGGATAGATGATATTTTTATAGCTTCTGCTTTGCTTCACCGATGGCCATATTGATGTCGCTCTCCAGGATGGGCCTAATAAATAGTTTATAAAACTATAATGCCATTCTCTTAGGCAATCCACCACTGTGCTTCTGTAGACTGCAAAATCACACATCTTGGGCAAGCTAGCTTTTCACTTAGCTGGTACAGGCTGTAGAAGGACAGGTTTTAGTGTGTGTGTGTGTGTGTGTGTGTGTGTGTGTGTGTGTGCATTCCTTTAGTAGAACTGCATGAAATTCCCTGTGAACATTTTAGAAGAACAATGAGGTGTGGAATATGGGGGTGAAAGTGTGTTTTCAGGAATCTGACTCAATTTGGCCTGAACATTGTGGCTATGGACACTCTGTGGGGATCCCCCTTAGTCCCAGCATAACTGAAGCCTCTGTGAGCTCACCGTTTGCCAGAGAGTCATGAGAAAGAAGGCTGAGAGTTGATGGGAAGATGTAAAATGGGACTTGATGACACCTCTGCTAGCAGGCAGTCAAAGGTAAAGGAAAGCACTGCCCCCTCTTGCCTCAGTTTCCCTTGAGGAGAGAGAGAGAGACAGATTCCCTAAGGAAGGGGAAGACTTTGCCCACTAGTTGCACCAGGAGGTTAGATCCATGGGGAAGAATCGGAATCTTTCCATTAGCGGGTGCTGAGAATAGGGTGGCTTGAAGTCGCCAAGGCAACGGGTGATCTCATACTAGGACAGAGGAAGTGGATCTCTCTCTCTGCACCAGAGCAACATCTGAGTCAATAGCTCTGCTTATAGCATCAACATCATTACAACCATTTCCTGGATTTACAGATGAGGAGATGGCTCAGAGAAGGTTGCTCAACAAAAGCACTGAAGAACAGCAGTGGCTGAGCCCCAAAGCTGGCTGCCTCAGAGATGCAAATATTAAGTGGCCAGAGCCAAGATTTGAACCTGGGTGACTGAGCACCTGACCACACAGCACGGAATAATGAATTTGATGTGGCATGATACAGTCATATGCAGTCTGTCATATGCTGAATTGACCTCAACTGAGTCGATTCAGGATAATAACCCCTCATTCACTTTCTTTAACTATGAGTAAAGGAATAACATTGCTGACCCTCCTCTCTGTGGCTGAATTGAGTGTTAAAAAAGGTATATGAATATTTCTGTGCAGGTCTAATTAAACTGTCATCGTAGCATAAAGGAACTATCGGAATTGGGCCAATCACTATGCAAATCAGTCACCATCCATAACAAACAAACAAATACTAACAACCTACAAACCTAATCCATTGTTAATTATACCTTCGTGTCAACAAAAGCAAATATCACCACCTAGGATATTCTGAGTCCTCCTCATCCTTTCTCTTCTTCTCCTCCTCCTTATTCTTGTTCTTCTTCTCCCTCTTCTTCCTCCTTCTTTCTTCCTCTTCTCCTCCTCCTTCTTCCTCTTCTCTTTCTCCTCCTTCTTCCTCTTCTCCTCCTCCTTCTTCTTTAGAATGATTTTTTAGATCATTTGTTAACAAGAGAGAACCAAAGCACACCATTCTCTTATTTGTAGGTCTAAGGACCAAACTGTGAACCATACGTATGCAAATTCTATACTGTCACTGAACCATCTCTGTGAGTGCCACAAATCTTCATTATTTATGACCAAACTGATTATGATTATGTTCTAGCATATGCCCAGTTTATTAGCTATCTGTCTAAAATGCTGTGTCTTCAAAGAGAATTATTAATTATTTAATAGTGGCTTTTGGGATTATAAGATTATAGGGTTCAAGTTCCACTCTTTTTAAATATTTTATTTATTGAACAGAGACAGAGAGAAATTGAGAGATAAGTGGGAGATAGAAAGGGAGAGAGGAAAGAGATACCTGCAATACTATTTCACTACTTGTAAAGCTTTTTCCCTGTAGATAGGGGCCAGGGGCTTGAACTTGGGTCCTTGCACACTGTATGATGTCTGTTCTACCAACTGTTCTCTACCAAGTAAGGTCCCATTGTTTTAGCAGTATAACAAAAAGAAAGTTACCCATAGTGGGTGTATGCAGCAATGTGTTAGACTGATTGTGGACTGGGATGTAACATTCTCTAGGCCCCGGACATTTCTAGGCTGTTCTTCTCTTTCCTTTTATCATTCAACCCAAAATTCCCAGAGAGATAGCCTAAGGTTCAAGACCAGGCTAGCACAGTTTGTCTTGGGCCTCACTCCATTACAAGGGGTCTCCTGTGAGCTCCCTGGCTGGTTGGGAGCTGAGGTCTCAGATCTGACTTCTTCATGAGTGCTCCCTGGGTGACCTGGAACATGAAAAGTAGGCCCACAGAAACAGTGGTCCTTGGGGCTCTTTCCCGTGAGATTCTGAGTTAATTGTCTGGGGAGCAGAATCTGGGCATTGGTGAGTCCTCAAATTCCTTAGAGGATTTTCATGTGTTGCCAGAACCACGGAAGTGGTGAGGAGTCCTTTTGATTTAAGCCCCAGTCTTTTTCTTTACTTACTTTTTTTTTTTTCTACAGCATGCCAGGGGATATGAATCCACTGCTCTTGGTGGCCTTTTTTTTTTTATTTTATTGGATAGGGCAGAGAGAAATTGAGAGGGGAGGGAAGATAGAGAGGGAGAAAGAGACACCTGCACTCCTGCTTCACCTCATGTGAAGCATTTCCGTTGCAGGTAGCTCCCTAGAAAATTCTCTCTGTGACTATTTCCTGCTTATGTCTCATGCCAGTTCCCTGCCTTCTCCCATTTCCAGAGGTGGTCCCTGTCTCCTGCAGGTCTTGTTAGGTTCGGTAATCCAAGAAATTCACCAAGAGACCAGGGTGATGTAAAGACAAAGAGCTTTATTTACTAGCCCGGGATAGGGCTAGGGCTGAGAACCCACAGCTGTATTGGGTGCTCAACCCTGATTACAATTTCTACTGGGCTTAAATAGGGTTTAGGACAAAGGGGCTACGTGACAAGCATCATGCCAGTTTAGTTAAAAAGTTTTCCCAAGCCATAGCAGGAGGAAGCAGGGGTAGGGGTTGCAACTTTAGGTTATCTCCCCTCCTGCCTGGTCAGCAGGATGTAGCAGGTTGGGGAGTTGCCTTTGTTAATTGTCTCCCCTCAGCAGGAAAGTTTCCTTAACAGATTCTTGTCAAAACAAGTAGTTCACTGGCCTTTCCAGGGGGTCCATTTTCTCAAATTTTACTTTTTTAACCCTTTTATTTCTGGAACAACGTTTTACCTTCTAACAGTCTGTGGAGGTCTACCTAATTGTCTCCTCTCTTTCCCTGCTCCTTCAGGAACCCAGTCTGCTGCCCTGCCTTCCTACAGATTACTGGGAATTTTCACATACAGTCTTTATTTATTTGTCACTCAGCATTCTAAGGGAAGATATTGCTTAGTGTCTCTAGTTGCTCTGTCCTGTCTGATGACCAACTGTGATTCTTGAACACAAAAGGAAATGAGTATGTAGACTGAAGTGGCAATATCTCATAATTTATTTATTTATTTTTTTGGCCTCCAGGCTCATTGATGGGGCTCAGTACCTGCACCATGAATGCACTGCTCCTGGAAGCCATTTTCCCTCTTTTGCTGCCCTTGTTGTTGTAGCATTGTTGTGGTTATTATTGTTATTTTGTTATTGTTGATGTCATTCATTGTTGGATGGGACAGAGAGAAATGGAGAAAGGAGGGGAAGACAGAGAGGAGGAGAGAAAGATAGATACCTGCAGACCTGCTTCACCACCTGTGAAGCGACTCCCCTGCAGGTGGGGAGCCAGAGGCTTGAACCGGGATCTTTACGTCAGTCCTTGCACTTTGTGCCAGGTGCGCTTAACCCGCTTTGCTACAGCCCGAGCCTCAATTTATTTTTTATTTTTTATTAACCATACATTATAAGATCTTAAGATTACAATGTATAGTTCTACACAACACCCACCACCAATGGTATGTATTCCCACCCTCCAACCCCCCCAACCTCCCAAAGATAACCACTATAGTTCTCACAAATCTTAGAAACAGGTTGCTTGCTTCTGTCATGTTGTTTGTTTGTTTGTTGTAAATTCATGGGAACCAGACATCTAGATTCCACATATAAATGAAATCATCTGGTTGGAACTAAAAAAAAAAAATTTGTCATCTCTTTATTTATGTTGCTACACATAATCACCTCCAGTTCCATCTATTTTGTTCCAAAGGACACAATACAGTATCATATTTTTGATTGCATAGTAGTATTCCATGGAATATATATACCATAACCTCTTTTAGCTAGTCATCTGATGATGGACATTTAGACTGCTTCCAAATTTTGGCTATTGTGAATAATGAAGCTATGAACACAGTGGTGCATATGTCCCTTCTAACTGGTGTTTGAGAATCTACTGAATAAATGCCTAAGAGTGGTATTGCTGGATCATAAGGTATTTCCATTTATTTTACTTTATTTTATTTATTTATTTATTGCCTCCAGGGTTATTGCGAGGGCTTAGTGTCTGCACTATGAATCCACTACTACTGGAAGCTATTTTTCCCTTTTGTTCCTTATTGTTGTTATTATTATTGTTGTTGTTGCTGTTATTGTTGTTGGATAGGACAGAGAGAAATTGATAGAGGAGGGGAAGACAGAGAGGGAAGAGAAAGATAAACAATTGCAGACCTGTTTCATCGCTGGTGAAGCAAAACCCATGCAGTTGGGGGGCCAGGGGCTGGAACTGAGACCCTTATGCCAGTCAGTGCACTTCGCACCATGTATGCTTAACCCGCTGCGCTAAGGACTGTCCATATGGTCTTCCCAAGGGGCTGCACCAGTTAGCATTCCCACCAGCAGTGTAGCAGAGCTCTTTTTTACTCCACGATTATCCAACACCTGTGAAATACCAGTATTTTAAATACACTGAGCTAAACAAAATGTTAAAACAGCTGAACTGTTCATCTTTTTTAAAATTCTTACAACATGATTAACACATTAAAATGTATAATTATAAATTTACTTATTCTTGATTGACTAACTAATTAACTTTGTGACCCATAGTATGTTTCTTAGGGTTCTCTGGTCTAAGAGTGAAATATAGGATCTTATATTTTTCTTCACAGTGTTTTCTGTGTGTCTCTTCATATTAAGAGTCATATTAACCTTATTTTCTAGTTCTCATAGAGACATATTTCATTTCTGTGGACACTTTAAACTTCTCCTTCTCCATACGGTGACTACAATGAACTAGACACTCAACAGGCAACACTGTCACTTCTTTGACAGAATTAGTTTTTACCTAGAATTACCTCACATAGTTTTCTGTCATTCTTTTATATTTTTTAATTTAATTTATTTATTTTTCCAAGTCATTTCTTTAAATTTGTGACTATCAGTGGTCTGCAAGATTGTAAGTTTACATGAGTATACTTTCACACCACAGGCATCACCAAAGTTCTGTGTCCCCACTCTTTTAACAATAATCACCATATTTCTTACAAAGTGTTAGAAACAGTTTGTTTAATTCTGTTTTTTTAAGTTCATATCTTTCAATTATCTAGATTCTACATAAGACCTAAAACATCCAAATAGTTTGCCTTTCATTTTTTTCTCTTATTTTGCTAAGCATAGTCACCACCATCGTTACCTATTTTGTCCCAAAGGGTGCAATATCACCTTTTTGAATGCAGAGTATTATACCATGGTGAATATAGCCCATAGAATCTTTATTCGATCACATCTAGATGTATGCTTTGGCTGTTTCTACACTTTGGATATTGTGAATAATACAGCTATGGAATACAGATGTTCCTTTAAATTAGTGTTTTCATGTTCTTTGAGTAACAGTAATATTGCTGGATCATAAGGTATTTCCACTTTTGTTTCTTTAAGACTTCTGCAAACAGTCTCTTAGTCTCCATGACCTTGCCAACACTTGTCATTTTCTGTTTTTCTGATCTGTGCCATACTAACAGGAATGAGGTGGAATCTCAGTTATAGCTTTTAATTGGTTTTTCTCTAACGATGAGTGAAGTGGAGGATTTCCTAAATTATGTGGGTCAAAAGTATCTCTTCATTGGAAAATTGTCTAAGTAGTTGTCAAAATGGTACCTGACTATTTCAAGGAATTTCAAAATTACTCCATAATGTCATTTATAAAAATATCTTAACTCCTCCATAGCCTTGAAGTTAGTGAAATGAAATGTAATCAAATTAAGATATAGTTGATAAGCAAGGGAATCACATCTAGAATGAATTGACATTTGTCATGTGTGCACCCCACCAAACTGGTTAAAAAAAAAACCTTTATTATGATATTGTTCCTTCTCACCTATCTCTGTCTGTGTCTTAAAAAAGTCATCCCAGTATACTGTGTGTCAGGTGATGGAAAAAAAAAAAAGCAAAGAATAAATTGGCAATAAGACAAGGGTCCTCAAATTATAACACACAGTCTCACTCAACTAACCCTAACCCTAACTCCTAACCCTAACAACTATCCACAAGTGAGATACTCATCAATGAAAAGACAGAACTATTTGAGCTCCTCTTAAATATGATGACTGGTCCTTAGTTTGTTTTCAGATGCAATTCTTTACTGGTCTATCTGAGGAAATGGACTTAGGCATCAGATGTTGGGCTTTCTGGGGTTATGAAGGGGTATAAAGGGAGGGTTTACTCTCCAAATAATTGACTCTCAAAGACCCCTATCCTTCCCAATCCCTCTAAGTCTTTTTTTTTTTTTGCCTATCTTTATACTTAAGTTCTTGCTGAGCTCTGTAGTATGTTTATCTGCAAGCATATATATTGTGTACTCTTTGTACTGTTACTTTTGCCAAGTTCCTTTTGAATTGCTTCATATGTGTAGCGTATGTGTATCTCCCCAAATGGGTTGATCAAATCCTCCATGGGGAGTTTCAGACACTTCATTTTATTTTTTTTATTGGGGGAATTAATGGTTTATAGTAAACAATGAAATACAGTAGTTTTTACATGTGTAACATTTCTCAATTTTCCACATAATAATTCAATCCCCTCTAGGTCCTCCTCCTGCCATCATGTTCCAGGACCTGAACCCCCTGCACCCCCCCAAAAAAAGGGTCTTTTACTTTGGTGCAATACACCAACTCCAGTCCAAGTTCTGCTTAGTGTTTTCCCTTCTGATCTTGTTTTTCAGCTTCTGTCTATGAGTGAGATCATTCCATATTCATCCTTCTCTTTCCAGCTTATCTCACTTAACATGATTCCTTCAAGCTTCATCCAAGGTGAGGTGAAGAAGGTGAATTCACCATTTTAATAGCTGAGTAGTATTCCATTGTGTATATATTTATTAATATTTTTATTATCTGTATTTGATAGACAGAAGTCCAGAGGGAATGAGGTGATAGAGAGGGACAAAGACAGAGACACCAGCAACACTGCTTCACCACTTGAAAAGCTTACCCCCCACAGATGGGGACTGGGGGCTTGAACCGTGGTCTTTGAGCATTGTAGCATGTGCACTCAACCAGGAGCTCTACCACCCAGCCCCTTCCTTTGTGTATATATACTACAGCTTATTCAACCACTCATCTTTTGTTGGACACCTGGGTTGCTTCCAGGTTTTGGCTATTACAAATTGTGTTGATATGAACACAGATCATTTTGTATGGGTGTGTTTGGATCCTTAGGATATATCTCCAGGAGAACAACTTCAGGGTCATAGGGCAGGTCCACTTCTAGCCCTCTGACAGTTCTCCAGACTGCTGTCCACAGGGGTTAGTCCAATTTTTATTCCCACCACTAGTGCAGGAGGGTTCCTTTGTCCTACAGCCTCTCCACCATTTCTTTGTACAGGAAACTTTCACCAGATTTATAGCCATAAAAGTGAAGAGAAGAGTCAGCATAGAGATATGCTTAAATACACTGAGATTTTAGAAAATGACAAAATATCTTATACCCTTTTTTTAAGAAGTGAACTTATTACCTAATTATGGAGATATTTTGCAAAGTTTACATAGTATTTTAAAATCCTTAGGCAGATGTTAATGTCTGTAGTGCAAATAGTCAAATTGGAGTAATACAGATATCCATGGGCATCTCATGAGGGTGACATAAATTCATGAAGGATTCACTGTATTCAGCCAATCTTGGATGGACCTTGAAAAATTCATGTTAAGTGAAATAAGTCAGAAACAGAAGGATGAATATGGGATGATCTCACTCTCAGGCAGAAGTTGAAAAACAAGATTAGAAGAGAAAACACAAGTACAACCTCAACTGGAATTGGTGTATTGCACCAAAGTAGAAGACTCTGGGGTGGGTGGGTGGGTGGGGAGAATACAGCTCCAAGAAGGATGACAGAGGTCCTAGTTGGGATTGTATTGTTATATGGAAAAGTTAGAAATGGTATGCATGTACAAACATCTGTATTTACTGTTGAATGTAAAACATTAATTCCCCAATAAAGAAATTAAAATTTAAAGAATTCATGAAGGATCCCAGATTTAAAATAACAGTAAAATTATGCAAAATACTATGTCAATAATACTACTAATAAAACAAAACCATAAGGGAATGTTTCCTCTAGTGGATTCCCATTAACAGCCCAAGTCAATTCCTTTGGAATGGTCATCCTCTCCATGCTCACTGTTCATGTCCATTCCTTAATTCTAATCTATTCCAAGTGAAACATTGTGATAGGCTAAGCAGCTAAAGCATACTTGTGTGTCAATACTCCTGCGCAAATGAGGTCCTTCCACCTGCCCAGCCTGCATTCAGCGTTGCCCTCTAAATAACCAGCTGAGTGGTATTTCTGATGCCATCCTAAGACTGAAAAGGACTCCAGTGATTTCTCAGCACCTGTTCCAGGGAAGGCCCTGGTAACTCAGGTTGGCTCATATGTGTCTTCCTTGGCCTCTCTAATGTCACACATATTCTTTCATCTTTATCTCCTCTTCTGGAACTTTCTTTTTTCTTTTATTTCTATTTTTATTCTCTCTTTTTTATTTTCTATTGCTGCTAGAGTTCATGCTGGGGCTCTGTGCCTGCACAATGAATCCAACACTTCTGTTGGCCATTTTATCTTTTCTTTTCTGATAGAAAAATAGAAGGGAAAGAAGAGAGAGAGAGAGAGAGAGAGAGAGAGAGACCTCCAACAGTGCTTCACTACTTGTGAATCTTCCCACCTGTGGATGAATACCACCACCACAGTCTTGAACCTGGACATTAGTACCTAGTAATGTGTGCACCACTGCCTGCCTTCCCCTACCTTTCTTATATCACTTCCTTGTGCAAATCTAGGGAGAATTAGTCATCCCATTCTTGTGTTTCAGTTCATTTATGTGTGTACCTAGGATCACACTGAATTGTAAGTAATCTGACTCTCCACTCCACCCCCTCCCCAGTTCCCCAGCACCCAGAACCCAAGCTCTCCTAGAGCAGAAAAAATACAGATTTTTACTCTCTAGGCTCTGCTGGGTGACTGCTGTGTAGTTGTCATGTTACTCCTAATGCCTCAATTAAAATTTTAACCTATTTTACTGGTCCCTTATTTTAGATGTGCTGAAACTAAAGTTCTGAGATTTTTTAAAATAAATTTTTAACTTTTATTTATTGGATAGAGACAGCCAGAAATCAAGAGGGAAGGCATGATAGAGAAGGAGAGAGACAGACAGACACCTGCTTCACCACTCGCAAAGCTTTCTTCCTATAGGTGGGAACTGGAGGCTCAAACCCAGGTCCTTGTGCATTGTAATATGTGCGCTCAACCAGATGCGCCACCACCCAGCCCCAAGTTCTGAGATTTCTGTCATTGCCCAAGATCACAACTGAGTCAAGAGTTGAGTCTAGCTGCCTTCTGTGCTGTCACCAATAGCTTTTACCTGTGGGTAACTTGCACTATTATGGAGGACTTTTTCCTAGTGTTCTGTTTACCTATTTGCTACCAGAGTTATCACTGGGGCTTTGTGCCTACAGGATTGCACCATTACAAGTAGCATTTCATTGTATTCTACTTTATTTTTTTGTTTTATTTTATTTATCATTGGTAAGAGACAAGGGAAGATGGAGAAGAGAGACAGGAGAGGCACTTGCAGCAATGCTCCACCTTTCCTGGCCCCCCCACCATGGGTGGGGACTCTTTTCCTTGTTTGAACGTCCATCTTTTATGCTAACAGCTTTTCCAGAGCTGGTAGTATGCAAAATGATTAGTCAGTGAGTGAAACCAGAAGTGTTGTGTTCCCATGGCCCTTTAGCCAAAGGAGATCTGACGCCCTCACTTCTTGTCCTACTTCCACTCTGCTAGTCCTTTTCACCTGTTCTCATCTAGCTAATCAAGCAGGCTATTTTTTTCTAGCTGTTTGTTTGTTGTTTTCTTGACACCACAAAAATCATTCTCACACTCCCCCCAGCCAGTCACACTGACATCTCCCAAACATCTCCCCTCTCCTTTCTGACATTTTCAGTATCTGCTGCCAAGTTCTGTTGTGATCCCTGTGACACAGAGCTGTGTGCACAAGCCTGAGAAGGCCAGAAGGGCCTTTGACAAGACACAGCATCACTGGGCCTGTCAGGGAGGCAGGCGTAATGAGTTTGCCATTTGAAAGAATGAGGGTCATAGGTTCTGTTCGGGCTACACCTCCCTCCCTGCCTCCCCCTCGCCATTTGATTCAGGGAGACACAGAGCACGTTGTGCTCTGTGTAAAAACACAAAGACATGAGATCTTCTCAGACCAGGAAAAGGCCATATGGCTGAATCTCTTTACATCCGCTGTTCAAGTGAGTCGGGGCTCTCTGTTTTGGTGAATTGGCCTTGTTGATTATTTTCTTTTTTCTTTTTTTTTTTTTTTCCTTATTGCCACCAGGACTATTGCTGAGGCTTGGTGTCTTCTTCACTACAAATTCACCGTTCCTGGTAACCATTTCTTCCTTTTCCTCTCTCTTTTATTAAGACAGAGAGAAATTTAGAAGGAAGAAGGGAGAGAGGAAGAGAGGAAGAGAGGAAGACAGACACCTGCAGACCTGCTTCTCACCTTGTGAAGCATCCCCTCTGATAATGAGGAACAGAATCTCAAGCCTGGGTTGCTGCATATTGAAATGTGTGTATCCAGCCGGGTACACCACTGGCTTTCCTGATTTTTTATGGTTAGCTAAGCTTTGGGGCAGGAGAGGTGGAAAGAGCCATACCTCAACCCTGAAGCATAAGAAATTCAGTGAAGTGACAAGTTTTCCTGGGGCACCAAGAGATTGGACTTCCTGAGTACTGCCCCGGATTGCTGAAACCAGCAAACTGACTGCTGCTATTGTCAAAAGTTTTGAAGGCCATGACCATATATCTCCCCTTAACTAGTGTTCAAGGAGAAAACCTAAGAACAGTAAAAATGTTGACTGTAACGGTGACCATGTGATGCATACGTGTCTTATCTCTCTAAGCTTTTTGCAAAGTGTTGGTGGATCTAAGAGTGACCTCATTAAGGATTATAGGCTATAGGATGATCATCCCAAGGTGGAGATTTTCCTGGCCTACACAATTGCTCTAGTGCCTCTACAGCTATAAGACTTGGGTAATCTTCCCTGAGAGAAAAAAATCAAAACAATCAGAACAAATCAAAATAGTGCCCAGGATATTTGCAATGACCAAGATGCTGAGCCGAGCTTCTGTTGGGTGATACCCAATCCCCTGCTCTCTCCCTGCTGTTTGATGACAACCAATTTCTCACCAGGAGTCCTTCTGAATACTAGTTGATCCTAGGTCACAAAGGCCCCTCCTTCCCTTGAAATATATGTCACTATTATTATCCTAGTCGTGGCAGAGAGAATGGATCAGAAAAGATCACCTACTCATTGTTATACAGCTGTTATACAGCTGTGGTAGCAGGTTAAGCCACACACCAGGCTCTCATGTGCTCTGCCATCCTTGGTATAACTCCTTCCTTGCTACAGAACACATAGGCCACCTACAAACTGCAGGGGGTGGAGAGCACTGTTGCTCACACATGAACCTCAAGCAATTGTTCAGCAGCAGAGCAGCTGCTACCAGTTAGTCTGGAAATCTGCATGAATGTCTGATGACCTCACTTTGTGGTTGGGCTTGTTTGTTTATTTTGTCATCAGAGGAGTGATACCAGGGCACAGTTCAGCTATGGCATGTGGTGATGCAAGAGATTGAACCTGAGAACTCTGGGACCTCAGGCATGCAAGTCAGAAGTGCTACCTCTGTGAGGCAGACTTCCAGAGGCATGGCCATGGAAGTGCTGCCTCTGCAAATTTACCCCAGCTTTTTAATTCTGTCTTGAAAGTAGTGGGAGAGGGTAGCATTTTCTACACCTAGTGACCCTCTCCTCTACTGCCATCTGCTCACTGATACTTTAGTTTGTGTGGTAAGTGATCCACTTCCCCACTTAGCACCATTGCAGACCATTCAGATCAAATAATGTCTGCGTCCTTAAATCACAGTCCTGAGTACTTCCAAGATTATACGAACTTCTGAGCATGTGATTTCTAAGGAGGGAAAAGTATAGCCTGGGGAACAGATTTGCAAATCTTCAATAAGCGGGGAGAGAGAGAGAAAAAAAAAACATAACAAGTAGTTACATATACAAATGTAGAAGTGTTAAAGTTTTATCTGATAAAGAGCGGAGGCCATGTCTGTCCTGCTCACGGTTCCACAAATCCTTATATACAGTAGCACTGCTAAATTTCACTAAGTATTTCCAAAGTTATTTATTTCAAGTAGAAAGAAATTAAGAAGGGAGGGGAGAGAGAGAGTGAGAAAGAGGGAGAGAAAAAGAGAAATACCTGCAACACTGTTTCACTGCTCCTGAGCCTTTCCCCCTGCAAATGGGGAACCAAGGGCTTGAGCTGTTGTCCTCACAAACAGTAATGTGTACACTCAACCAGGTGTCCCACTACCCAACATAATTCTGAAAAATATTTCTGCCTATCAGAGTCCAATTCTTATGCTAGCCTCTCCCGGTAAAACCTTCTCTTTTATTCTTTATCTTCTTTTTTTATATCAGGAGGCTAGTGCTTTACAGTATAGTTGTTGATAGACTTTTTCATCTTACCAAGATAGGTGTCTACAAAATACTCTCACAGCTACATTAGGTCCAATATCATGTACCAGAAACTGAAATCCCCCCCCCACCCCTGTCTCTGTCCTCCTTCCCCAGAGTCCTTTATTTTGGTGCAATGCACAAAAATAGTCTAGGCTTTACTTGTATTCCCCCTTTCTGTTCTTGTTTCTTCTTAAGTTCTGTCCATGAGTGACATCATTCCATGGTCATCCTTATCTTTCTGACTTATCTGAATTAACATTATTCCATCAAGCTCCATCTAAGATGAGGTAAAGAAGGTTACTTCATCATTTTTTTGGCCTCCTAGGGTTATTGCTGGGGCAACCCGGCTTTGACCTAGCACATTATGATTGGGTCCTCCTCAATCCCTATGGAACAGGCCATGGCTGGTGCGCCGCTATGTTCCACTGCCGGGGAGCCAGAGACGACCCGAACTGCCCCTGCGGCTCCAGACAGACTATGACCCACATAGTCAACGACTGCCACCTCTCCAGATTCAAAGGAGGTCTCGAAACTTTACATCAGGCTCAACCTGACGCTGTTGACTGGCTACGGAAGAAGGGCAAACGCTAGAAGAAGTGCCTGCATTGCGAATCCACTCCTCCTTCAGCCATATTTTTTCCATTGTTGTTATTGCCGTTATTGTTGTTGCTGTTGATAGGACAAAGAAATTGAGTGAGGAGGGGAAGACAGAGAGGGGGAAAGACTAACACCTGTAGACCGACCTCACCACTTGGGAAGTGACTCCCCCTGTAGGTGGGAAGCCCAGGGGGTAGTCCTTTGACTTTGCACTATGTGTGCTTACCTCAATCAGCTACCGCCTGACTCCCAACTTCATCATTCTTAATAGCTGAGTAGTATCCCATTGTGTATATATACCACAACTTTCTTAGCCATATAACTGCCGTTAGACACCTGGGTAGATTCCAAACTTGGACTTTTACAAATTGTGCTGCTATGAACATAGATATGCACAGATATCTTTGGATGGCTGTGCTTCTTTTCTTAGGCTGTGTTCTCAATAGAAGAATTGCCCAGTTATAAAGTAGGTCTATTTATAGTCTCTGAGAGTTCTCTGGACTGCTTTCCACAGGGGTTGAACTAATTTATATTCCCACCAGAAGTGTAAAAGGGTTCCTTCACTTCCACAACCTCTCCTACCCAAATAAAGAGACTTTTTTTGTTTTTTTTTTTGAGTGAGAGAATTGTAATAGGAAGTAGGTGAAGAGGGTATCTAAGTCTAAGTAGACACTATTTCATTATGAACTTGATACTGACTCACTACAGACTATTGTGTATTTTTGCTTTCAGGTATATATTTTGCCCTAATTTATGGATACATGTGAACATATGCTCTATCTTACAGGACCTGGTCTATATCTAGGTTTTGGGACTTTGTTAGGAAGTGAACCTCCTGGAATGGAATTAGAGAATATTCTCTAAGGGTCTCACCCAAGTAATAAGGGTGAAGTGTCATGCCTGAAGTCTCTGGACTCAGCCTGAAGCAAATCATGCTGAGGTGGTGCTCATTGCATTGATTAGGTTGGGATAGGTGGATGCAATATCATTTGGTATGACTTGAGAGAAGCATGCAGGAGAGGAGCCCTACCCCAGAGTATCCATGACTTCGAGAAATACAGGCTCTATAGTGGAAGTGAAAGGTTCCTGCTGTCTTAGGGTTTAAGAAGACAATAGCTAGTTATTGCTATAATCGCATTGTTTGGCAATTGGGTTAACTTTGAAAAATCCCTTTGTTAGGATTTGCTTTATCACACCATATTTTCATATCATCACCATATTTTATGTCCTTTGACATTATTTGTATATAGCTATACAACCGGTTGCTTCTGTTCTCCCTGGACTAAGCTTTTAAGAGAGCCAACATATCAAAGACTCAGCCTATGTATTAAAAAGACTCAGTCTGTGCTTTTATTCTTACCTAGATTGTGATGCTGAGTGGAAGGAGGAAAGGGTATAGATAATGTCCACCTGCCTCTGTCCTCCAAAAACAGAAATTAACTCTGCTTTAGTATTTACACACATACCTTCATCTTCCTAAGTCCTGAGAGAAAATTAGATTTCAGAACAGACTAGACCTAAAAAAAAAAAAAAAAAAAAAAAAAACCTTCTTTCGGAGCAGAATTGTTTTGGATTTCTTGGCTTGGATAAAGGAAATAATTGGAATGGGGGGTGGGAAGGAATCTCATTTCTCTTCCCACTGTGGAAGGATCCTTTTGTCAACAATGATTGAGATTCCCAGTGGAAGTGTAAAGGGTGTGGAATTTGAGAGAGGCAGGAGCTAGAGTCTGGAAAGTGCCCTGGGGTCATGGGTAGCCTGGAGCCTCTATCTTGTGAAGAAAGAGTGTTGGCAGAGAGGACAGAGCAGCAGCAAGTTCCTAGGAGGGGAGACTGATTCTCCTTAGGCATCTCAGCCAGACAACTGCTTATCAGGAACCTTCAGACTGGAAGACCAAAAATTAATGCTGGATTGTGAGTCCATCAAAGCTAAGCTGCCATGGTTGCCCAGGAGAGCACAGAAGCGCTGGGCCCTGGCCACACCTCTTTGTTTCCCCCACACCAGTCCCAAACATTTCTGAGCAAGAATTTTTACCCTCAAGCAGAAGTGCCACATTCTGAACGGTCAGGGCACAGGAAACTGTTTAGTCCTGTTGTGAGGCCCACTTTAGACATAAAGAGACCCTTTCCATGCCAGATTCTCTCTGTGTACCGATTTTAGCTGCTCACTTAACTTTCACCTAATGACCAGAGGCCCAGATTTGGAAGTGCTGAGCTTCTCATTTCAGTACCCCCTAGTTAACTCTGGGTAGGCAGAGTTGTTGCAGATAGGGTCTGGGTTCTGTAACATCACCCACATTTCTGTACCAGCAGCATCATTCAGTGGGTGAACCACAGGCTTTAGAGGGCAACAGGCTGGGATTTCATTCCTAATTTGGGATAGGCTGGTGGACTAGACTTGGGGGCTGGAAGATAGTTTACCATGTAGAAAAACCTCCATCTACCATATGGGAAAGCCTGCAAATTGGGGAGGGGGGAGTTTCATGAGCATGGAGTGTTGCAATGGTATCTCTCTTTCTCTCTGTCTACCACTGTATTTCTCAAAAGAATAAAAAAGAAAGGAGAGTGGTCCAGGAGGGAGGTGGCACAGTGGATTAAAGCACAGGACATTCAAGTATGAGGTCCCAAGTTCAATCCCAGCAGCACATGTTCCAGTTCTCTCTCTCTCTCTCTCTCTCTCTCTCTCTCTCTCTGTCTCCCTATCTTCTTCATGAATAAATAAAGTATTAAAAAAAACAGGAGAAAAATGGCTAAGAGGGGGGCTAAGCGGTAGCACAGCAGGTTAAGTGCACATGGCGCGATACCCAAGAACCGATATAAGGATCTCGGTTTGAGCCCCCGGCTTTCCACCTGCAAGGAGGTTGCTTTACAAGCAGTGAAGCAGGTCTGCAGGTGTCTGTCTTTCTCTCCCCCTCTATCTTCCCCTCCTCTCTCCATTTCTCTCTGTCTTATCCAACAACAACGAAAGCAATAAAAACAACAACAAAAGGAAAAAAATAGCCTCGAGGAGCAGTGGATTTGTAGGGCAGACACCGAGTCACAGCAATTAACTCTGTAGACAAAAAAAAAAAAATGGCTAAGAGCAGTGTAGTTGTCTCTGAGATAGTCCTGGTGGCAAATATAAGAAAAAGAAAGGAAGAAAGAGAGAAACAAAGAAAGAATGAAAGAAAGAAAAAAAGGAAGGAAGGAAAGAAAGAAGGAGAGAGAGAGGAGAGAAGAAAAAAATTGAAGTAATATATCTCAGTTTTTAACCTATAAAATGAAGACAATATAGACTTCAGGGAATACTTACAATTGGTGAGCTGGGATAGTAGAGTTAATTTGGATTCAATCAACTAGACAGATTTTAAGAACTAGACAAACAGAAAGATTAGGTTTATCGTTGTTAGTGTCAAGGCTAGAGAATATAGGTTGGATCTAGAGTTTACACTGAGCTTCCAAATATCTTCCAGAGGAAATTCACATGTCCACAATGCAGCCTCCTGACTTAATCTACATTTCTCTTATGCGCATACACACACACACACCCTGAGTATTCACTTCATGAAGTAGAAAATTATTACGGAAACAGAAAGACAAGGGACTATATAAAACAAGGATTTTATCATAGTTCCATATAACAGTGGCAAAGGCAAGTCAAATAGTTATAGACCTCCATATCTGTACCATGGCTATTCCATTGAAACTACTTTTTCATACTTGTGCATTTTCCAAAGGAATGGATTCATAGAACATTTTTTGAGGGAAATCAAGCAAAATAACAACAGCAAAAAATAAAAGCACAGGTCTTTGCATACTTTCTGCCATCCGCCTTTGTAATAGTTTCATAGGGACCTCAAGGCAGAAATTGATACCATGGTTTCAGTCCCCTTAGTCAGGGCATTTGGATGCTTTCAATGCCAGAAGATTCAAGTCTGATGTTTGAGCAGGCTTGAAAGAGCTAGGCATGGTGGAAGATGGCTTTGTGTTGTCATTGAACAAAAGACTAGGCATATTCAGAGTTTTAGGGCCCATAGATTCACCCTTAATAAAACCAAAGGATTTAAAACAGCTCCTGTGGTGTTTCAGAGATAACCATAAAGCTGAAGTAAGGCTACCTGCTCTAGTCTCTCCTCACCCACGTGAGATTTAAATGAATTTAGTCAATTTCTCAGTCACTTCGTCTGTGTTAATCTCAGTTTCCTTACCTACAAAGTGGAGATGGTCATGTCAACCTTATAAAGTTCTTGGCGGGCATCAAGTAATGTTATGTCATATACTGAAGGCCCTGACAATGATAGGTGCTCAGATAAGTATGTTGACTCTGGAAAGAATAGATATGACAAGAAAGCATCCAATCCACTCCTTATGCCTCCTCCCACTTGCCCCTCGTAAATTGAGGAGACATTCAAGACATTCATTATAAGACAAATGATTTTCTTTTTCTCTTCTTTTCTTCCTTCCTTCCTCCTTAAAATTTTTTTATTATCGTTATTTACTTATTTGATAGAGACAGCCAGAAATCAAGTAAGAAGGGGGGAGATAGAGAGAGACAGAGAGACATCTGCAAAATGGCTCCACCACTCACAAAGCTTTCCCCCTGCAAGTGGGGACCACAGACTCAAACCCTGGTCCTTGTGCATTGCAATATGTGCACTCAACCAGGTGTGCAAAGCAGGCCTTATTTATTTATTCATTTCTTCCTTCATTTCTTTCTTTCTTTTTACACTGTTTTTTTATATTTATTTTATTTATTTATTCCCTTTTGTTGCCCTTGTTGTTTTATTGTTGTAGTTATTATTGTCGTTGTTGTTGGATAGGACAGAGAGAAATGGAGAGAGGAGGGGAAGACAGAGGAGGAGAGAAAGATAGACACCTGCAGACCTGCTTCACCACCTGTGAAGCGACTCCCCTGCAGGTGGGGAGCCGGGGTTCAAACCGGGATCCTTATGCCGGTCCTTGTGCTTTGTGCCACCTGCGCTTAACCCGCTGCGCTACAGCCCGACTCCCTCTTTCTTTCTTTCTTTCTTTCTTTCTTTCTTTCTTTCTTTCTTTCTTTCTTTCTTTCTTTCTTTCCTTCTTTCTTTCTTTCTTTCTTTCTTCCTTTTTCTTTTCCCTTTCTTACTATTTTTTATTAGATAGGACGGAGAGAAATTGAGCAGGGAGGAGGAGATAGAGAGGGAGAAAAGAAGACAAACATTTGTAGAGCTGCTTCACCCACTGCTTGTGAAGTGTCACCCCCTTGGAAGTGACAAGCAGGGCTCAAACCTGAAACTTTGTGCATGGTAATATATGCACCACCATCCACCCCTTAAGACGTGATTTTTTTTAAGTGCATGTCTAAACAGCAACTTTTTATAATGCACTATTGTTTCTACATGGTATTATAACTTCATGTAGGATTGACTCCAATAATTAAATTAATACAAAAATGAACAGTTACATTCAAGGCATGCTTTGTTTTTATGTAAGAAGAAAATTTAATTTGGTTTAAAGCATGACAGTTGACTATGTTGATCTATCAGCATATTTTATTTCTCCCAGGAAAATTATACTATTAAACAAAGACTTTTGAAAGAATTGATTTTTCATACTCGCCTTAAGGCAGAAACTGACACCCAGGGAAGTACACTGATTGTATTTGCAGAACTGGGAGGTAGTGACAGGTTAAAGGAGATGACTAGGGTTGACAAGTATTTGTATGTGAGAAGTCAGCCAAGGAAAGACTGGGGCCAGGGAGAATAAGTACTCAGAATTTGAGTCTGCATGTCAGGCCCTAAAAAGGGAGAGGAGAACTTGGAATAGGTAGTAAATGACAGTGGAGACAAAAAAAGGATTTCAGAAAGCCAAATATGTGACTTTTAAGTGCTTATGGGACATAAATACATAAATATGAATATGCTGTTACTTGTAAGTAAGTCTAAAACTTGAGATATTTGAAAGTCTGTATAAGAGAAGTAAAATCATTGTGATGGATAAGGACATTCAAAGACCTTTGATAGCAATTTTACTGGTGGTGGGAAAAGGTAGATGGAAGAAAAAAAAAGATAACAGAAAAGGAAAGAAGGAAAGGAAAGGAAAGGAAAGGAAAGGAAAGGAAAGGAAAGGAAAGGAAAGGAAAGGAAAGGAAAGGAAAGGAAAGGATGGAAAATCTGTATGGTTTAATGACAGTGGTATCATAGAGAAGGACTTTGCAATAAGAAGGGTTTGATAAACAGTATCAAGATACTGAAGGGTCCTATAAAATGGAAAATAAGGGATAGACAGTGGTACACCCAGTTGACACCACACATTACAGTGCATAGGGACCTGGATTTAAGCCTCTTGTCCCCACCTGCAGGGGTAAAGCTTAGTGAGTGGTGAAGCAGTGAAGGTGTCTCTCGCCCTCTGTATCTCCCTCTCTCTTATAATTCCTTTCTGTCTCTATCCAAAATAAATAAATAAATACAGACTATTTTTAAAAGTCAGAATAGAGAAAATTCTTGAAATATGCTATCCTGAAAGTCATGCTGGGAATGGGGAGCTAGCATAATGGTTATACAAAAAACATTTTCACGTCTGATGCTCTCATTTCCCAGGTTCAATCCCAGGTACCACCATAAGTAAGAGCTGAGCAGTATGCTTCTCTCTCTTTCTCTCTCTCCCTCTCTCTCTCTCTGTCTGCTTGTCTGTCTGTCTATCTATCTATTTATCTCTCATCAAAATAAATATTTTTTAAAAATAAAGTCATCTTGGATTTAGAATATGCTCACATGCCAGTGTGCTGTAAAATATTGGACAGTTTGATCAAGGTACGATTCTCTTAAGAAGACTGAATTTTTGAAAATAAAAACAAAAAGAGAAGTTATCTGGAGCCTTTTTGTTTCTTCTTTCTTTGCAAAGAAAACCTTAGATTTGAGCATGCTTATAAGTGATAGAAAAGACAAATGGAAGAGATTGAATGTCTGCAAGTGGAAAAGGTCTTTCAGTCATAAAGCAGTGGGAATGCTGGACCCAGAGTAAGGGTGGAACTGAGGAGGGATCAAGGAGGACAGGAAGGGATGAACCAGCCCTTTCTGAAAGGGAAGAAGCGAGAAAGATGAGGCTTTCAGAGCCATGTAGGGAATACAGTAAGAAGTCTGTCTTTCTCTCTCCTCTTCTGTCTTCCCCTCCTTTCTCGATTTCTCTCTGTCCTATACAATGACAAAAGCAATAGCAACAGTAATAACAACAACAAGGGCAACAAAAATGGGAAGGAGAAAAAAAAAAAGGTCTCCAGGAGCAGTGGATTTGTGGTGCAGCCACAGAGCCCCAATGATAACCCTAGAGACAAAAAAAAAAAGTCCCTCAGAACAGTAATGGGAACTCAAGCAATGAGGTTTCATCTGAAGCTGGGTACAAAGTGAAAATCATCACCCACTAGTCTTTGCCTTATTTCATTCTTCTATGTATTTAATTTATATAACATGTTAGACTTTCCAAAACCAGACTGTGTTTTGTAATGTTGCATTTTGGGACATATAACAAAATAGATTTTACTGATACACATGCTTGTAAGCATACTAATATTTCTCAGGGAGTTTTCTTATATAAGAATTCCTAGTCATTAAAGATTTGCTGTAGCAGAGATAACATGTTTGATGTCATGTTTCCTGCTGCTTAAAGCTGTTTCTGCTCTCTCAAGGGTCCTCACTTATCCTTCTTTGAGGTTTGATATGATTTGAATGTTTGAGATTTTGACCAATATTCATTCTCTCACCACAGATCTATTTGATCATCCTGTAGTGAGGTTATGGAGAAATTAACCATCTCATAAATGGAATGTATGGCCCAAAGATAACACAAGAGATCATGATTTGAGGACCTTAATGGCATGGATGACAAGGAAGGGGAAGATAACAAAAATCAACAAATATCCATAAAATTCCATTCCCTTTATCAGCAAATATTTATGATTGATTGATTGATTTTAATTGTTATTGGGGGATTAATGGTTTACAGTCAACAGTAGAATATAACAGTTTGTACATGCATAACATTCCCCCACAAGGTCCTCCTTTGCCATCATGTCTTTTATTTTGCCCAGAGTCTTTTATTTTGGTGCAATACACCACCAACAAATATTTACTAAATATTTTTGTGCTGCTGGGCACTTTTGTTGGTGCCAGGTATACAGTGACTAAACAGAAAACAATTCACAATATTCTCAGTGGGTAGCAGAGAGAGAGAGAGAGAGAGAGAGAGGGGATATTTTCCACTGTTGTATATTAATCTCAAGTTGTCATTGTCCTGGCAGAGGCTAGAGCTCATATCCGTGTTTGTAGAGGCAAAGTAAGATGGATTGTGATACCATTCTCAAGGTCAGTGGTTTCTAAATGCTGATCCATGAACTACTGCTGGTCTGTGATGAAGTCCCTGGCCTGTGGAAGGTTGAGGAAAATAAGGAGATCAAAGTTCTAGACAGTTTCCAACTCCCCATCATGTCAACAACAGTCCTTCAGAAAGAGTTTTGATGTGCCTATCTTTGTGGACTATAAATGTTCCCTTTATTTCTAAGAATTGATGATGAGAGACAATAGAGATTTTATTTGGCAAAATATAAGGTTAGTCACCTCAATTTCGATCTTCCCTCCACACCCCCAACATGTCTATAAAACCCAGAGATATGAGAAGTTCTGTTTAAAGTGATATAGGTTATATAAAAAATATAGCTTTGGGGGGAGTTGGGCAGTAGTGCAGTGGGTTAAGCGCAGGTGGTGCCAAGTGCAAGGACCTCATAAGGATCCTGGTTCAAGCTCCCGGCTCCCCACCTGCAGGGGTGTCCCTTCTGTGTCTTCCCCTCCTCTCTCCATTTGTCTCTGTCCTATCCAACAAGGACAACAACAATAATAACTACAACAACAATAAAACAATAAGGGCAACAAAAGGGAAAATAAATAAATAACAAAACATTTTTTTTTAAAAAAAGAAATTAGCTTTGTAAGGGGGGGATGTTTCTGTGTTGGTCAGGTTGGCTGTGGAGGAACAACACCATTTACCTGCTGTTTAGCCAGTCCAGAAAGAGTGCTGATTCTACCCAGCAAATGCACCATGAAACTGAAGGATATTTTGACCACTGACCCAGACACAGTCTCCTGGGCATCTAAGAGCATAGCTTCCTTCCTTACCTTTGGGGCAAGTTACATACATACATTTCAAAAGCAAACACCAAGTTAAGTGTCCCAAGGAAGATTAAAATAAATGACACCCAAGGTTCTGAGGATAAAGACTTGAGATTTTCTGCTGAAATTTTTCTTCCCTTTCTCTCTCTGGCTCTTAGTCTGGTATAGTGTCTTAAGTGGAAATTCCAAGGGAATGTTGGATTTTAGTGTTAAAATCAACTGATTGTTTTTCAGAGTTGCATGAATGAGTATGGACTGGCAGTGTGGGAGCCTTGGCCAGGGTCAGCTGTCCTTTGATGTTCTCAAAACTGGGAGTAGACATCCTCCCTAATCATGGACTCTGCCAGATTAGAATTTCAGTACTGAGCTCATTCTCTTGGGGCTGTGATAACAAATGCCACAAACTGGGTGACTCAATAGCATAGAATCTTGCTGTCTTACTGTTCTGGATAGAAGTTGAGTATCAAGGTATTGTCTGGAGTACTGGTGGTGACATACCTGGTTGAGTGCACAAGGATCCAGGTTCAAGCCCCTGGTCCCCACATGCAGGGGGAAAGCTTCATGAGTGACAAAGCAAGGATGTGGGTGTCTATCTCTATCAATTTCTATCTCCCCTTCCTTCTCAATTTCTGTCTCTACCCAATAAATAAATAAATAAAGATAATAATTTTTTTAAATACTAAGAAAAAAAAAGTATTGTCTGGACTGTTCTGCCTGATACCTGTAGGGGAGAGTATTCCTTTTTTTTTTTTTTTTCCCTTGTCTGGTGTTTTACTGAAAAGTCTTTGGTATGCTTTGACTTGAAGAATTTTATTTGTTAATATAATTCATTTTGAGCCGGGACCTTCTTGCTCATTTGACTCTGTTTCTGTCTCTCTTCTTTTCTTTTCTTTTTTATTTTATTTTTATTTTTTACCAGTGCACTGATCAGCTCTGGCTTATGTTGGTGTGGAGGATTGAACCTGGGACTTCGGAGGCATGATAGTTTGTTTGCATAACCATTATGCTATTTACCCCCACCCTGTCCCTCTTCTTCTTCTTTTTATTTTAATTTTTTATTTTTTTCTTTAAAAAAATTTTATTTATAAAAAGGAAACACCGATAGGGGGGTCGGGCAGTAGGGCAGCGGCTTAAGTGCACCGCACGTGGCTCAAAAGCACAAGGACCAGCTTAAGGATCTTGGTTTGAACCCCAGCTGCCCACCTGCAAGAAAGTCACTTCACAGGTGATGAATCAGGTCTGCAGGTGTCTATCTTTTTCTCCCCCTCTCTGTCTTCCCCTCCTCTCTCCATTTCTGTCTGTCCTGTCCAACAATGACGACATCATCAACAACAATAATAATAACTACAACAACAATAAAACAACATGGCAACAAAAGGGAAAATAAACAATAAAAAATAAATACAAAGGAAACACTGACAAAAAACAGGATAAGAGGGGAACAACTCCACACAATTCCCACCACCAGAACTCTGTATCCCATCCCCTGCCCTGATAGCTTTCCTATTCTCTATCCCTCTGGGTGTATGGACCCAGGGTCACTATGGGGTGCAGAAGGTGGAAGGTCTAGCTTCAGTAATTGTTTCCCCATTGAACATGGGAGTTGGCAGGTCGATCCACATTCCCAGCCTGTCTCTATCTTTCCCTAGTGAGGCAGGGTCCTGGGGGAGCAGCACTCCAGGACACATTGTGGGGTCCTCTGCCCAGGGAAATCCGTTTGACATCATGGTAGCATCTGGAACCTGGTGGCTAAAAAAAGAGAGTCAAAAAAAATGTTGACTAATAATGAACCTAAAGGCTGGAAAAGTTCATATGAAGAGTTGAGGGGAGGGAGAGAGAGTGGTAGCGCACGTGGTGCAAAGCACAAGGACCACAGTAAGGATCTGGGTTGGAGCCCCGGGCTCCCCACCTGCAAGGGAGTCCCTTCACAGACAGTGAAGCAGGTCTGCAGGTGTCTATCTTTCTCTCCCCCTCTCTGTCTTCTCCTCCTCTCTCCATTTTCTCTGTCCTATCTAACAAGGATGACATAAATAACAACAATAATAAAAATAACAAGGGCAATAAAAGGGAAAATAAATTTAAAAGAGAGTTGGGGGGGGGTCTCTGTTTTGTAGATAGTTAGTAGTCCTATTTTAGTTATATTCCAAAGAGCCCGTGACTATGCTAGGTTTTTTTCCCTGAGACTGGCATCTGATATGTAGGTGGATCTATGTTATTGTTTGTGGAGATGATGTCATGGCTAGAAAAAAGGACCAGAAAGCTGGATTAGGGAAGAGAGTAGCTTCCAAATATGGGAAAGATGTATAAATATTGTTGACTGTAAACCCCATCGATTCTCTCTTCTTTTCTAAGACCCATCTTCACTAACTTGATCAGTCACAACCCTAGAGTCAAATAAAGTCATATTCTGAGGGATCAGAGTACTATGGTCAGAATTTTTACAAGGAACATATTTTGGGGTATAACAACCAGTTAGAACTTCCACTTTGAGCATGGCAGATCCTGAAGAGAGAAATTTGAAATTAAATAGTTCTGAACATTGATGTATGAGTTAGAGAGAGAGAGATTAAAAAAATGATTAAAAATTTAGTATATATTTTTGAAAGCCCGAACCCATGGGTTTCACAGTAGCAATCACTCAACTTGCACATATTGAGGCTTCTAGCCACAGTTTTCTAATTTCTCATACCCATGAGGTTTTCTGTTATGGAAAGATTCCATTTGTACTGAGGAAATCAGCTTGCCAAGGGACTATTTCCTCCTAAAACAATCAAGTATTCCTGAGGCTGAGCAGGACTCCGGATTATAGGTAAGTGGTTCTTTTTTAGGAAGTAGGGCTCATTCTTCCTGCTGTAGGAAGGAGGCTGTGTCTCACTCATTTTCTGGCTTAGTGATTCCCCTGAGAGACCATTTACAGCCCACAATGATTTTTTTTACTAATTAATTAGAAAACAAAAAAGTTTCAGCAAAATAAAAGCTTCTGTTTCCTGAACTCTTGTTCTGCCAGGGATAGAACATTAGGTCCTCATGTTATTACAATCTTGACCTTTCATGGAGAGCCTTAACAAAGCAAAAGCGAAGTGTTAGAGGGATGTGGACTGTGGGTTATTTTTCTGACAGGGCAGAGAGAAATTTACAGGGAAGGGAAGACAGAAAGGGAGAGAGAATGATAGATTCCTGCAGATCTACTTCACAACTTGTGAAGTGTTCCCCTTGTGGGTGAGCAGGTGCTCGAACCCCAGATCTTTGTGCTTAGTGATATGTGCACTTAACTAGGTACACCATCGTCCAGCATCCTTTGTTATTTGTTTGTTTGTTTTGTGACCAAGGTTATCTTGGACTTGGTGTCTGCATGACTCCCTTTTTTGATGGCCATTTATTTTTGATAAAGGTTGAGAGACAGAGAGAAGGGAGACACAGAAAGAAGGAGAGACAACTGCAGCGCTGCTCCACCACTGGCCTTGCAGGTTGGAGCTTGGGGCTTGAACTCAGGTCCTTGCACATAGTAACAGGTATGTTGTACTGGGTTGTACCATCTCTGGGCACCCCATCCCAGCTTGGTGCTTTCTGTACTTTGAAGCTCTTCCCAAATTGCCTTGTTCATTTAGGTTCCCTGGAGAAGGTGCTGGTTTGTGTTTGTACTTTGACTCTAGCCGGCATGAAATAAACAGGACAGTAGTTACTATCTGTGCATTTTCCATTGTCTTGTATGCGGACAGTTGCTTCCAGTGACCCTGCCACTGTGTCTTATGTTCTGTGCTCTCCCTCATGCTCCTTGAAACTCCTGGTATCCTTCTGAGATTAAATGCAGAGCTCTTGAGTAATCTAAACCCAGCAAGAAGTCACCATCTCAGCAGCAGGCCGAGTGTCCTAGACCATCATCTTATTAAGAGCAAAGGGATATTTCTATTCAAAGGTAGGCCCTTGATTTTCCAGCAAGGAGTAGAAGTGATAATATACCTCCCCTGCTCCCCACTACCCCCTCCCTCAACTCACTACTTTAAAGAAACAGGGCTCCTTCAAGTCCTGTTTGTTCCTTTGTTCTTGGATTTCTTTTTCTTTTTAATTTCTTTTGTCAAAGGCTTTCCAAAAGAGATGGCCTTTCACACGAAGTGCACTGAAGCTGTGGATGGGCACACACTAATATGTGTCTGTGAATATAGTAACATAAGGAAGAGGTGTTGTCAGTATGTGACTTTGAATGTACTCACCTGCCACCCCTTCAGACCACCTGTTCCCCTCATCCACCCCTTTCTCTTGATTCCCACTCTTCTGCCCCAGAGCTGCCTTGCTGAGCTGAAGGGGATGAACTTGCCTGACTTGTTCAACACAGTGGGAAGGCCAGATCAGAAACACAAAGGATATCTAAGACACGAACACCATTTAAAAGGAGCATACTGGGAGCCGGGTGGTAGCACAGTGGGTTAAGTACACTTGGCACAAAGCTCAAGGACCAGGGGTAAGGATCCTGGTTTGAGCCCCTGGTTCTCCACCTGAAGAGGAGTCTCTTCACAAGTGGTGAAGCAGGTCTGCAGGTGTCTTTCTTTGTCTCCCCCTCTCTGTCTTCCCCTTCTCTCTCCATTTCTCTCTGTTCTATCCAACAACATCATCATCAGCAACAATAATAACTACTACAACAATAAAAAACAACAAGAGCAACAAAAGGGAAAATAAATAAATAAAATTATAAAAAAATAAAAGGATCTTGCTGTATAAGGAAAATCTACACCCTGATGTATAGCTCAAAATAATAATGTTTGTGAGTCTGGTGGCAATGTATTTTATTTAGTCAATTTTCTCTGCTTATATCTGTCACTGTTCATTTATTCAATGCAAATACCCTACCACTTTCAGTCACAATTAAATACTAAGCCTAAGAGGGTTGGGAGGTGGTGCACCAGGTTAAGTGAACATAACATGAAGTGCAAGGACCTGCACTCAGATCCCAGTTTGAGCCCTGGCTCCCCACCTGCAAGGGGGTTGCTTCACAAGTGGTGAAGCAGGTCAGCAGGTGTCAATTTTTCTCTCCTCTCTCTCTCTCTCTCTCTATATATATATATATCGTAAATATGCCAGTGAGCATTCAAAGAGCTGTGAGACAGGGACCTAAAAATAGCCAATGTATGAATTGGATGGTGTCGTGTGTTATGACGCTCCCTGCCCCCTTATTATGGTTCCTGGGTTCAATGCCCTGTACCCTGATGAACAGCTTTTTTAATTTAAATATTTATTTATTTATTTATTCCCTTTTTGTTGTCCTTGTTGTTTTATTGTTGTAGTTATTATTATTGTCGTCATTGTTGGATAGGACAGGGAGAAATGGAGAGAGGAGGGAAGACAGAGAGGGGGAGAAAAAGATAGACACCTGCAGACCTGCTTCACCACTTGTGAAGTGACTCCATTGCAGGTGGGGAGCCCGGGCTTGAACCGGGATCCTTATGCCAGTCCTTGCGCTTTGCACCACCTGCGCTTACCTGCTGCGCTACAGCCCGACTCCCCCAGATGAACAGTCTTAGCAAGGAACATAGATGGAGAAGTGGGTGGAATGTTCGACCCACACCTGGTGCATTGCTTTATTTAAGCAAAGTATGAGAGAGAGAGAGAGAGAGAGAGAGAGAGAGAGAGAGGGAAATTATATTATCACTCTAGCACATGCAATGCTACACATCAAACACATAATCTCTTCCTTTCAAGTCGGATGCTTTAGCCATTGTGTCACCTCCCAGGCCATCAATGTGTTGTTTTATTGAAAAATTTAAAACCTGGGCATGTGTGCTTTTTATCTTTGTAGGCCTAACGTTTTCCATACTTCCTGGTGCACAGTGAGTGTTAACCTGAGATTTCATAGCATGAACCAGTGGATGAGAAAGTCATTCTGGATTCAGCAGGATACACTGTGTGACTTGGATATCAGGCACAATTGTCTCATGGTACTTAAATATTTGTACCTCCTGGACTACTGTCACAAAATGGTAGTGTATAGGGTAGGGATATCTAGTTATTTAGTCAGATATATTTAAGCATTCAGTTTCAAAGCTTCAGTCTCTTCCTCTATAAAAGGGGACTAAGTCCTACTCCATAAGAATAGTGTGTGACCTGGGGAGATAGTACAATGGTGCTACAGCAAGATTTTCATTGGATTCTCAGCCATGAGGTTCTGAGTTCAGTCCCTGGCAGCATATATACCAGAGTAATGTCTGGTTCTTCTGCCCTCTCTGCTTATCTTTCTCATGAATAAATAAATAAATTCTAAAAAAAAAAGACTTTCATGCCTAGGGCTTTGAGGTCTCAATCACCAGCACCACCATAAGCCAAAGTGGAGCAGTGTTCTGGTTTCTCTCTCTTTCATTATAATTATTTTTTTTAAGTGGCATTTGTATCTCGTGGAATAATGTGTATAAAATCTTTAACATGGTACCTGGTAGACTGAGAGCTGCTTAGAGGAAATCTAATTAGTATCATGATAATCATTGAAGACTAAAGTGATAAACTCTCTCCCTAAAGCTTAATCCTGCTTTAAAAAAATAAAGTTAAGTACCTATTTGTTTGTAAGACAAAGAGACAAGAATACTACATTAACATATGTAGGGAGAGAGGATCAAACCCAGAGCCTTAGGAATATAAAACATATATTCTATCCACTAAGCCATTGACCTGGATGCTACAGTCTTCTATCTTTAATATGTTGAAAACCCACCAACCTGTATGTTTTCACTTCAGAATAGATGCAACAATACCATCATCAATGCCAGGGAAAGATCCACAGATAGGAGAACTACTGAGCCTGCAACCCAGCTCTTCATCTCCTTCCTCTCTCTCTCTCAATCTCTCTCTCTCTCTCTCTCTCTCTCTCATGCTTGCTCTCAATCTCTGTTATTCTTTAAGACACAAAGCTAGAGTGAGCTACTGAGATACTATTTATTGGGTGCTTGCTCTGTGATAGTGAGGTTATATATATATATATATATATATATATTATGCTCTTAAATCTCTACAGCAATATTTTGAAGTAGATGTTATCATCTCCATATTTTATATGTGGGACATTTAGGTACAGGAAGCCAATGTAACTTATTTAAAGTCTTACA
This sequence comes from Erinaceus europaeus, assembly GCF_950295315.1. NCBI lineage: Eukaryota > Metazoa > Chordata > Mammalia > Eulipotyphla > Erinaceidae > Erinaceus > Erinaceus europaeus. The sequence goes on along the minus strand of NC_080181.1, from coordinate 32,586,467 downwards.
TTAAAGGGATAGAGAATTCTGTCTCTCATGAATTCAAATTCCTTTCCTCTCCTAAGGTATTAGATCAGCCTCCCTTCTTTACATGCCTTGGGGCAAATGCCAAATGGGCATATTAACTTCAAGAGACAGCTCAGAATTGACTGTGCAGATCTTAACAAGAATACAGCCAACCTGATTCTTAGTCAGTGATTCCTCAGGCTACAGTTTCTGGACATCTCCCTGAGCCTCCTCTAGTGGCTTTGCACAGTTTCTGGCTCAATGGGAACTGTATCATATGGACTGGCCATCCTTTGTTCTACCCTCTGCCCGTGACTTTGGGCCAGGAAGAGCAACTTCATACCTGAGGCAAGAAGATTAGGAAAAGCAAGCGATATTTAACTGGAGTGAATAGTCATCCTTCCTTTTTCTGTTCATCTGAGATTCCCTATTCACTTGAATTATGTGATGATAAGTTACATGAGGACCTGGGTTCAAGCCCCCTGTCCCCACAAGTAGGAGGGAAGCTTTATGAGTGGTGGACAAATGTTATAGATGTCTATCCTTTTCTTTATTTCTATCTCCTATCCTCTATTAAAAATTAATAATAACTCCAGCAGCCCGGAGATGGCACACCTGGTTAAGTGCACACATTACAGTGTTCATTGCAGTTTCAAGCCCCTAGTCCCCACCTGCAAGGGGAAAGCTTCATGAGTAGTGAAACAGTGCTGCAGGTGGGTGTCTATCTGCCTCTTTCTCTCTCTATCTCCCTCTCCCCTCTCAATTTCTCTCTATCTCTATGCAATAATAACTAAATAGAAATATTTTTAAGAAGACTCCAGAGACATCAAGGTTCAGTGAGAATCCTGGTGGCAACAAAGAAAGAGAAACTACTAAATCCATTTGCTAGGAGCACTTATAATCTATCTGTGATGACCTATGTTGAATTGAACAAGAAATTACTATGTACAGGAACATAGCTAAAAATACCAGCAGATACCTGGGTATCTCATTTAAATGAGATACCACGAATAATGTCACTTTGTAGTTAGTATTTCTCTCCCAAAATTGTCCCTGTAGTAGGTACCTGGGAATTAGAAAACTTTGAAATCTCAGATCTATTGTTAAAATTGAGAAATTATTCATCCAGAGCTCTCATTTTCCAGATGAGCAGAGAGATTCATTATTCCTCCCAAGTATGTAATATTTTAAGTACCCTCCCAAGTTACCCATACTCATGGCATGAGGCCACATGCAAAAAGCACTGAGAATATCAGAAACTCTGGAGTATGACAAACGAGTCTAAGAGAATAGGCTTGTCTTTGAATCCCTTCCTGTCAACCAATCGGTCAATTTATCTAGCAAAATAACACCCAAGTTGCGCCTGAATTTAAACACAAAGATGACTGTGCGTGCCTTTGCTGCAATTCTTAACACTTTCACATTGAAAGGACCACAGACTAAGGCGTGAGAATTAGATCCAAATGTCTGCATTCAGGAACTGCCTGATACCATCTTTTATCTAAGCTTCCCTGTGATTTTTTTTTTTTTAAAGTCTTACCTCATCTTGATGTAGGGGCAAAAAATGAAATGTATAGAATCACACATTCATTATCGAGAAGAACTCTCCTACAGTGGTGCTAAGGCTTGCCCCAAACTTGCTCTCTTCACTCATGTCCACAGCAGGATTCTTTCTGCTCTTACAAGAAATGTAACATTATTGGCAGTGCCACACAGGTTGTAGAGCGGGCTCACTGGTCTTAGTACGTTTTATGCCTACTGTCCACTTCTGAGTTGGAACCCAGCCCCTGTGTACTCTTTGGTTAACCTGCTAATGTCAGCTTGGCCATTGTTTGACATGAATTGCAGGTGGGCTTAGAGAAAAGCATTCTTCATCTTCTTATTTTTTTTTTAACCATTTTATTGTTTTGGGGGGTAATGGATTACAGTGCTATTACTGGCTCATGGGTACAGTCTCTCATCTCCCTGTGACAGGCAAAACCTGCAAAACACTCTCACCCCCCTCCCCCCATGTTAGGTCCTTTTCCACCATTATGCACCAGGAATCTTCTTTCCTTTTTTGATAATCATTTAAGGAAAAGTAAGGAAAATTTGTCCCATATCAATGTGTGCACCTGAATGGCCTGATGGAAATTAAATTCTAACACAACAGTGAGCACAGAGGCTTTGAAATCCCTGAACCTGTTCCTCTAGTTCCCTCTGGGAGTAAACTCCATTGTGGTTCTAAAGTTCAATTAGGAAAAGTTCCCTTTCCTGATTGAAACCTGTGTACAATGGCTTTCTTCAAACTGTGTGTACCTACCATATTTATTTATTTATTCATTCATTCATGTATTTATTTTTATTTGCCAGGGGATTTTCTTTTTTTTTTTTTTTCAATCTTTTTTTTTTTCTTTTTAACAGAGCACAGTTCAGCTCTGGCTTATGGTGGTGTGGGGGATTGAACCTGGGGGACTTTGGAGCCTCAGGCATAAGTGTCTGTTTGCATAACCATTATGCTATCTACCATCTCGGATTTTCAATTAGAGGTTTTATATATTTCATATTTGGAAGTACCACTAAAAAAATGCTTTGGAGATAGACTATTCATGGACCACAAATAACCTTTTTTTCACAGATAAGGAAACCATCATTCTTAGACCTAAAGTTTTTTCCAAGCTTAAAAAATAAGAACAGATTTCTGCTGGAGTCTCAGCATGAAATCAAGTCTCTTGCATAATGATATTGCTACCTCCCCCACCTCCAACTGTGTATTTGAAAAAAGTGACGGTGACTAAGGACCTACATTAGAGAAGAGAGTGTCTTGCATACAACTATCATGTGGAGATGAGAGATTGTGCCTATGTGTCAACAACTGTACTATAAACTATAAGAACTATAAACTATCCGTAAGATGGAGAAAATGTGTGGGGGTGGGGGAGGAAGAAGTAAAGCCAAGGGGTTAGATCCTTCGTGTGTGTGTGTGTGTGTGTGTGTGTGTGTGTGTGTGTGTGTGTGTGTGTTTGTGTGTGTGTGTTCAAGGCCTCTTATAGTTTATATCTGTTACCAAATGACCTGCATTTCTCTGCATGACAGTTATGGAGTGATTTCACTTATATGCACAGTCTGAAGAATTGAAACACATGAAGTTGTGTGTGGGAGAAGTAACCATACCGTCCCTAAGATTTTGTTTAAAAAACAACAACAACAACAAGAAAAATGATGATGGTTATCTTTGGGTGGAGAAGAAAAGTAGTCAGGCATGTGGGCATGTGGGTAAGGTCACAGAACTGTATGGTGGGTGTTGTGTATATTGATACTCCTGTAATCTTATGGTCTTGTAAACCATTACTGAATATTTGTAAAAAAAAAAAAATGAATTTATAAAGGAATGTGGGTTTGTCTTGGGTTTCAAATTTGTATCTGAGTCTCTTGGGAGACATAGAGTGTGGTCTGTTCTAGAGCCACCAGTTGAACAGGAACATGCGTGTCACTGCGTTAATATGACTACAGTATAAATGATACAGTGTAGTTTTTGCACCACAAGATAGTAGAAAAAAATAGCACTAGTTGGCTTTGTGTTTTCCATTGAATGCGATTTATTGGAACCAACACTTTTTACTATGAAACTTTACCAGTGTGAAAAAGAGAGAAAAATCTGCCTATAGAGAAATGCAGGTATTGCCAAGCAGTTTCATTTCATTTTATTTCAAGTTATAGGAGAGATAATCTACCCCTATTATTCTCAAATCTCTTCTATCTCTATTCATGCTCCATTATTACATTTGAAACCTACAAATTCTCTCTTTTACACCCAGTAAATTTCACCTGCTCGATACTAATCATAGTTTTGAAGACACGATTTTAATATATGCATTACCTAAAAATTGTTAATCTATGGTTTGCCCTTTTTCCTGTCAATCTGTAATTAAATCACATGAACACACACTGATTTTACATCATTATAATAAAGGTGTATTCCAATATCTCTGATGACTGTATCTCCTTCAAATTCATTATTTAATTGCCAGACATTTTGCTATCAGCTCATATGGTGTTATCTAAATTAATTGTGAACTTTAATATACTCAGATCTAAAAAGGAAATCAGCTGTCTCCTCTATAAAGAAGCCTCAGAAAGCTGAATAGACCAATTTTATATTAACAACCTAATATCCTCTTATAGTCAGGAACAGAATGGGCATGTTTAGGGAAATGCCCTCTTTACAGCTTAAAATAGCTTCCAGATTGAGACACTATTTTCCTAGTTGAGTGGAAAGATAAGTGTCTCATTCAGCTTTTTGTATTTCTATATTAATTTCTAGACAGCAAAATCAGTGTGGGATATTAGATGTTCTCTTAAACATGATGTGAACATCCTGGATCTGCCCTCTAATGTGTAGTAGCTGCTAGAACTCTTGACTTAGCTGAGACAGAGAGACAGGGGGAGACATAATCTAGGGAAATGCCAAGGACTTTCATTATCATCAGTAGCAAGGGAGCTGCCAGTCACTCTAGAGGAAATGTACCTATATGATGAACAAGAAGAGATAAAAATGAAATAAGAGGCCAATGAAATAGCTCACCTGAATATATGCCACTTGGTCATGTGAATAACACAGGCTATTGCCATATGGAAGGAAGCTTTGATGCTATGGTCTCTTCCATTCTCTATTTCCCTGTATAAAATGAAAGATTAAAAGATAGGACATGGTAACAGACAGAATAAATTATTTTTAGTTTCATTGTAATCAATACAAAAATAAGCAATAGAGGCTGGGTAGTGGTGCACCTGGTTGAGTACATACATTAGTCTGCACAATGACCTGGGATCGAACCACTGGTTTCCACCAGCAGGACGAAAGCTTCACAAGTGATGAAGAAGAAGTGCAGCAGCTATCTCTCTTTCTCTCCTCTCTATTTCCTCCTTTCCTCTCAAGTTCTCTCTGTTCTATCTAGTAAAAAGAAAAAGAAAAAATATATATATTGACTGCTAGGATCATTAGACTTGTAGTCCAAGCACAGAACAGACATCAAGTCCCAGTGATAACTCTAGTTTTTACAAATAAATAAATAAATATGATTGCCTGTTAAGTGTCATGACACAGACACTGAATTAAGACGTCATATAAACACCTCATCAAATACTTAGGGTAAATACTTAGTGTACAAGGGGGATTTGATTGTCTCTATTGTATAGATGAGAGAACAGAGACTGAAAGTGACTAGAAAAATTTGCTCACAGCACAACATCTAGGAAATAATAGAAAAAGACTATGCGACCAATTATGAAATTACTGAGACTCTAGTCTGCGATATCATATTCATCTCTGCAAGTCTATAGCAGTGCTAAGAATATGGTTCAGAGATACTGTAATTTGGTCCAAAGCAAACTGCTAAAAAATTACAGAACTGGGACAGAAGCCAAGGTCATTTTGATTCAGAAAGTGCTCTTTTCAAGACATTGCATTTCTCTGCCTATAAAGTCTTTTCTTTTATACTAAACAGCCTCTATAGGGTACCAAACAGTTATTCATCTACCCAAGGTACAGCATCACAGTTCTGCCTTTAAGATAGATAACATAGTGGCTGTTTCATGAAGTTCTTTATCTGTTCAAAGATTGACAAGAAAATTTCTGAGGTGGAATTCAAATTGTGTCTCTCCATCTAAATATTATGCCAGCCCTGAGGCCCAAGGAAGCTCTCAAGCTAGAAAGAACCTACTGAAATGGGGATATAATCTAAAGCAATCACATTTGCTGTCGTGTCAGACAATGTTCTAGCTTGGAACAGCGGGGTTTACTATTTCTACTCAGTGTCCCTCAATACTTTGCCATTCCTTTGGACTGTGACTTGTCTCCTCTCCTCAGTAAATTAAAGACTTCCTTAAGGTAAGGTGTGAGACTCTAGTTGGTCATTTAAAACAGGTTTATGTTAACAGGTGCTGTTCTAAGTCTTGAGAATAAATTATTTTTATTTTTTTTTTTATTTATAAAAAGGAAACACTGACAAAACCATAGGATAAGAGGGATACAGCTCCACACAATTCCCACCACCAGAACTCCATATCCCATCCTCTCCCATGATAGCTGTCCTACTCTTTATCCCTCTGGGAGTATGGACCCAAGGTCATTGTGGGGTGCAGAAGGTAGAAGGTCTGACTTCTGTAATTGTTTCCCTGCTGAACATGGGCATTGACAGGTTGATCCATACTCCCGGCCTGTCTCTTTCTTTCCCTAGTGGGGCACCTCATATATAATTTGGTTCAAACTTTTAGAGGGGTTGAAAGTTAAGGGAAGATGACCAGAAGGCCTCTAACTCCAATTCCATTAGGACCTGGAGAGAGACACTCAGAATGAATAGGTGTGACTTAGAAAGGAAGAGAAGGCAGGCCCATAGGAGAATAAATTCTTGAACCCAAAATGTATGAATCCCCATTTGCACCTCTCAGTGGGAGATACCACCCTACAAAGACAACAACACAGTGTGTCGGACTGTGATGTGCAAGAACAGCATATTGTGGGAGCAAGAGTAATCTAGGTTGAGAGAAGTAAAGGGAAGATTCTTCAGGATATGTCTTAGAAGTGCTCCAATGAATAGGGTAAAATCGTCCATGCAAAATGGTGGTTATAGTGGTCATTAATCGCAAAGAGACATGTTGAAAAAGGAGCTAATGAGGAAGAGAATGGGGTGCTCAAAAATTAGGACTGGGCTGGTGAAATAGCTCACTTGCATAGTATTTTGTCTTGACGTGTGTTTGAATCCAGCCCCCACTGCACTGAAAGAAGTTTTGGTGCGGTGGTCTCTTTCACTTTCTCTTTGTCTCTTGGCCTTCTCTGTCTCTATCTAAAACAAAACTGGGGCCAGGGAGACAATGAAGGAGTAGTATACTGACTTACTTTTGTGTAGTCCTAGGTTCAGTCCCTGAAACCATCAATAGTCATGCTGAGTGGTGGTCCAGCTGGGGGAAAAAAAAAAAAAAAAACCTAAAAATTCAGTCAGTCTGTATGGACCCTAGAACACAGGGTTGTGAGTGTTACTGAATCAGAAGTTAATAGGGGCTGGGAGGTGGCACACCCTATTGGGCACACATGTTACCATACCCACCTGAAGGGGGAAAGCATCATAAGCAGTGAAGCCGTGCTGTAGGTGTCTCTGTTTGTCCCTGTCTATCTCCTTCCCTCTCAATTCCTCTCTATCCTCTCAAATAAAATAAGGCAGGGCCAGGGGGTAGATAAAGGGGAAAATGGCCCCTTCTGGGAGTGGTGGATTCATTTTGCAGGTACTGAGCCCCAGCTTTAATCCTGGTAGCAATGAAAAAGAAAGAAAGAAAGAAAGAAAGAAAGAAAGAAAGAAAGAAAGAAAGAAAGAAGAAAGAGTGAGTGAGGGAGAGAAAGAAGAGAAGAAAAAAAGAAAAGAGAAGAGAAGAAAAATAATGTCCTATGGTAATGGAGACTAATCAGAGTTGAACATTTTCTCAGGCAAGATTCATCATGGCTTATCATCCAAGGGAGGAGTGGTGAGAACATAAGGGAGGCAGCATGGGGCAATAAGTCTGCATATGGCCACTCTGAAGAGAGCCAATACTTTGACATTGAGAGGGCAGGCAAAATAACTCACTTGGATAGTGCGCTGCTTTACCACATGAATAATCCAGGTTGGAGCCTGAACCTTCTCATACCTAATGCATTGAAGGAAGCTTCGGTGCTCTGGCCTCTAATTCTCTCTCTCTCTCTCTGTCTCACTGTGTGTGTGTGTGTGTGTGTGTGTGTGTGTGTGTGTGTGTGTGTGTGTGTGTGTGTGTGTGTGTCTTTTTCTCTCCATAAAATAAATAAATTATATTTGCAAGATCCCAGAGTTGGTGTGTGATTCCCTGAGACCATCCAATCAAGAACAGTAGGCTGCATTCATCTCTGGTCAGTGCAGATGTTCATCCAGGTGCTGTTCAGGACCACTAGGAAAGTCCCAGGTGAGGCTGATGTGTTTAATCAACTGCTGGTATGAATCCTCAAAAGGAAAGAAGTCAAAATTGTGTTTCACAGGAGGGAGTGAATAAGCAGAGACCTAGGTCCAAGTTGATAGCTTCCCCATTACCTGTGACATCACATTAAAAGAAAGTCTGAGAACAGAGAGTGATCTGTCAGGTTCCTTGTGGGTTTGCTGGTTTTTAAAGCCACTCAATTGGTTATTCTCACTCGATCGTTGGTATCTACTTTCTTGGCGTTTATTCTAGGGCTGTTGCAAAATCACTATTTTGATCCTTGGCCGGGTTGTCTCTTTTTGCTCCCACTCCCTCCCAGTTTGTGCAAATGGAGATCTATTAATACTTTATTCAGAGTGTTGTTGTGGGGACTAATTATCCGAGTCCTGCAAAGCCCTGTGAGATGACTGGCTTAGCGATGTGCCACTGAGTCTCAGTGCTTCTCAAAAGCCTTGATTGCTTCCGGCACGTTTCCCCCTCTGGCTTTTGTGGGATAGCAGCAGCGATTTTTCCCCTTGTCTGTTTTCCCAGAGTCAGTTGCTCAGAATTCATCTGACACCTGAGGGAACTGCTGGCAGTGATTCTGATATTCAACATGATTCCTTAAGACAGATCTTCACTTCATCCATAGATAAGAGGAGAGACCCTGGTTATGTGTGTGTGTGTGTGTGTGTGTGTGTGTGTGTGTGTGTCCGTGTGCACATGCATGTGAGCGTATATACTCTTGGCATTTGAATTCTATTTTTAACATTTTATTTTTAATTTTGGTTAAGAAACAGAAGTTTAGCAGAAAGTAGGGTGGCGGTAGGAGAGAGACCTGCACACTGTTTCAACACTTGGGAAGTTTTTGCCATGCAGGTAGGGATTGGGGGCTTGAACCTAGATCCTTGCACACTGTCACATGTGCACTCTACTGGGTGCACCACCGCCTAGCCCTACATTTGAATTCCTGTGCCCACACAGGATCAGCTGTCCCTGCTCTGCAGTCCTGGCTTCCCTACCTTGTTTCAAAGTAATCAAACCCTGCTTCCTCTTGTTTTCTGGGAAATTGCCTCCCTCAATACTTGTCAGAGACAATTAATGGTGAGTCCTTTTCTCTCCCTGCTTGCAAAAAGGAAGTGAATAGTAAATATTCAGACCTTTCTCCTGATGTTGCATTTTCTCCAAAGACAAGTAAACACAAAGTGGCAGACTCTGAGATAGGAAATGTGGATCAAGAACACATTTCAGTCAGACACGAAGCATGGGAACTGCTTGTCTGAGTGGGAGAGAAGGAGAGCAGATGCTTGAGACTGAAGAGGGAAGAAATTGTTTTTTTCCTCCACTGAAAGTCACTTCCCTTGTCCTGGACTCTATCAGGTGCTCACACCATGTTTCATCTCTTCAGAAAGTTCTTTATGGGAACAGGCTGTGGTGCCCCTAGTCTAGTCCACACATTACACTGAACAAGGACAGGGATTCAAGTCACTGGTCCCCATCTGCAGAGGGAAAACTTCACAAATGATGAAGCAGGGCTGCAGGTGTCTCTCTGTCTCTGTCTCTCTGTCTCTTTCCTTTCCCTCTCTATCTTCCCCTCCCCTCTCAACTTCTCCCTATCTCGATCCAATAATAAATACATAAATAAGATTTTAAAAATAATAAGGAGTCAGGCGGTAGTACAGTGGGTTAAGTGCAGGTGGCGCAAAGAACAAGGACTGGCTTAAGGAGCCCAGTTCAAGCCCCTGGCTCCCCACCTGCAAGGGGGTCGCTTCACAAGCGGTGAAGCAGGTCTGCAGGTGTCTGTCTTTCTCTCCCCATCTATGTCTTCCCCTCCTCTCTCCATTTCTTTCTGTCCGATCCAACAACGACAACATCAATAATTACAACAATAAAATGACATGGTCAACAAAATAAATAAATAAACAAGTAAATATATTTTTTAAAAGATTTAAAAAATAATAAAAGTTCTTTCCAATCATGTCATAAGGCATGAGCTTTTTTTTTTTTTTTTTTTACAATGGGTGGGTTGAGGCAAGTAGTGGTGTACCCAGTTGAGCACATATGCTCAAAGTCCTGAGTTCAAATTCTCAGTCACCATGTGCAGGGGCGGGGGAGACGCCACAAAAAGTGAAGCAGGTCTGTGTCTCTCTCCCTCTTTGTCTCTCCTCCCACTCTCCATTTCTCTGTGTCCCAGCAAATAAAATGTAACACACAAAAATTAAATTAAACAAAGTAAATAAATACTTAAAATAGATGGCTCTAAGGAAATGGACTTGGGCCTAAACTCCCAATCTTCCACTACTTCTTGAGGACCCTGGATGGGGTGAATTTCTGCTGGGCCGCCACTATAGCTCACTTGGATAATGTGCTCCTTTTCCATGGGCACCACCCCGCCATTAACCTGGCTCGCAACACATCAAGGGAATTTGGGATTCTGTGTTTTTGTTTATTTTTTTTCTCTCTCCACCCCTTGTCTTGATCTTTCTATCAGGAGGGAGGAGAGGAGAAAAAAGTTTAAAATCTCTGAGCTTTTTCTTCACTCCTGTGCAAAAGAAACATGAGTACTAAATCAAAGTGCAACGGGTTAAGCGCAGGTGGTGCAAAGTGCAAGGACCAGCCTAAAGATCCCAGTTCGAGCCCCCAGCTCCCCGCCTGCTGGGGAGTCACTGCACAAGGGGTGAAGCAAATCTGCATGTGTCTATCTTTCTCTCCCCCTCTCTGTCTTCCCCTCCTCTCTCCATTTCTCTCTGTCCTATCCAACAACAACGACATAAATAATAACTACAACAATAAAACAACAAGAACAATAAAAGGGAATAAATAATAAATAAATATTTTTTAAAAGTGTCTGTTACAAAATGCAAATATTTAAGATTCCTATATCCTTGAAGTATTTAGTTTACTATGTTGTCAGTTATTCTGTACTGACAATTGTATAGCTGCATTCAGTTTTATAGTTACTTTATAGTGTTATAGAAATGTGAATTATACATATATTTTTATGAAGAATTTTCTGTTTTAAACCTCAGTACCAACAGAAGCCAGAGTTTAACAGTGCTCTGGTAAAAAAAAAATTGAAAAAAAATACTTTGGGGCCAGGTAGTGACACACCTCTTTGAGTACACACATTACAGTGTACAAGGACTTGGGTTCAAGTCCCCACTTCCCACTTCCCACTGCAGTGGGAAAACTTTATGAATGGTGAAGTAGTGCTGCAGACGTCTCTCTATCTGTCTTTATTTTCCTCTCTATCTCCTATTCCCTTCTCAATTTCTCTCTTCCCTATCAAATAAATAAGCAAATAAAATAATAGCATTTTTCTGCATTGATGTGCAAAAATGATCTACTTTGTTTTCCTTTGTTTATTTATTGCCCACGGTTACCACAGGAACTCTCTAATCTGCATGACTCCCCCCCCCCATTTCCAGTGGCCATTTTTTTTTTTACTATTTTTCTTCCTTTTGACAGAAGAAAGCTAAAGAAAGAGAGTGAGAGAGTATAAGAGAGAGAAGAAGAGACACACCTATAGCACTGCTCCACCACTGCTGAAGTTTCCTGCTCTCCCAACCCCCTACAGGTGGGCACTAGGGCTTGAACCCAGGCCTTCATTCATAGTAGCTTCTGCACACTACTAGGGTTTTCACAATCCAGTCCCCTCCTGTTAAATTTTATAAAGCAATTTTATTAGCATCATCTTGGTTTGAAATCTGAGGAGCTAACCAGAAGCTTGCACTCCATCCTAAGTGCTCTTGTTTCCCACCCGCCCTCTAGTTTGTGATTAGCTAGTGTGTCAGTGCAGCCACCGTTGCTACAAGGTTGCTTAGACAATGATAATGTGGGACTCAGCCTTTAGATCAAACAAGGGAAAAGGTAGAGTTTGCATTCTGGGACCCCCAGCTGTTGTGTCTGTCTTTGGGTATGGAAGTAGATGGATATTCTCATGTTAGTCTCACTTCAAGACAGAGCCAGCCTGTCTGCACACCTCTCTCTTGAGGATTCACCAAGATTGGCTTTGATTGCATTTGTCAGCTTCATCAAGTCCAGAAGATGAGAACATGCTTGTGTTCTTGAAATGATAACATGTGGTCCTGCATGTAATAAACTGCAATGTGGTGTTTCCCTCACCTGGAAGTAAGTCATTTTTTTTCCCACAGCACTGGCACCTACTTTGGGAATTCATCTTCTTCAAGTATTAATTTCCTTTGGTCTTTACTTTTGTTCAAATTTCTCTTATCTTGTTTCACCTCATTTCTACCTTCCACTCTCCACAACTTGAGATGGTGGATGCCCCCCCAGTACCAAATAACTAATTTTCAGTAGATTAAAAAAAAAAAAAAAATATATATATATATATATATATATATATATATATATATATATATATATCACCTTGTAGTGTGTAAGAGGGAAACAAAATAAAACCATATCTCTTGGGGATGGACAGTAGTGTATTCAGCAGAGCACACATGCAAAAACCCAGGTTATTTTTAGTCCCACCTGCAGGAGTAAAGCTTCTTGACTTTTAAAGCAGTGCTATATGTCTCTCTCTCTCTCTCTCTCTCTTTCCCTCTCTTTTACTCTTTCTCCCTCTCTCTGTTTTTCCCCTTTTTTCTCAATTTATCTCTGTATCTATCAAGAAGAAAAAGAACAAAAAAAAAAAAAGGGAAAAAATAGCTGTTCAGAGTGGTAGATTCAATGGCACTGAAACCCAAGAATAACATTGGTAGCCACAAAACAAAAAAAGACATCTCTTTTCTGTTCATTTCAAACATGATATTGGGAGTCTTAGGAAGAGTCTATGCAGTGGTATCATTGCCATAGTCCTCAAGAGCAGAATCACATAGAAGTTGTACAAAAATGTCCCTAATAAAATATTGTCCCAGAGAGTCGGGCAGTAGTGCAGCGGGTTAAGAGCATGTGGTGCAAAGTGCAAGGACCAACGGAAGGATCCTGGTTCAAGCCCCCAGCTCCCCACCTTCAGGGGGTTCATTTCACAGGCAGTGAAGCAGGTCTGCAGGTGTCTATCTTTCTCTCCTCCTCTCTGTCTTCCCCTCCTCTCTCCATTTCTCTCTGTCCTATCCAACAATAATAGCTACAACAACAATAAAAACAAGGGCAACAAAAATAAAATAAACAAATAGTAAAAAAAAACATTGTCCCCCTAGACTTTGAAGATAAGACAGTGAATAAAGTCACTGAAAGCCCACCTACCATCCCAGTTATCATCAACTGGGAGACAGAAGGCGAGTCTAGAAGCTTCTATAATGTTCTGGTTGATATAACCTATACTTTACTCCTCAATCCTACTCTAGAATGCTAAACTGTGAGTTAATATTTGTAAATTATTTAAAACCAAGCCTAACATGAAGTCAATTTAGTATGCAATATTTGGGGCCAGGCAGTGGTACACCCAGTCAAGCCCACGCATTACCATGTGCAAGGACCAGGGTTTGAGTCCCTACTCTCCACCTGCAGGGGGAAATCTTCATGAGCAGTGAAGCAGGTCTGAGGTATCTTTCTCTCTCCATCTTTCCATCTCTCCCTCCCTTCTCAATTTTTGTTTGTCCTATCAAAACAAAAAAAGGGGGGTGGGGAATCCAGTGGTAGTGCAGTAGTTTAAGCACACATGGTGCAAAGCTCAAGGACCAGTGTAAGGATCCTGGTCTGAGCCCCAGGCTTCTCAACTGCTGGGGAATCACTTTACAGGCGGTAAAGCAGGTCTGCAGGTGTCTATCTTTCTCTCCCCTTCTCTGTCTTCCCCTCCTCTCTCCATTTCTCTCTGTCCTATCTAACAATAACAACATCAATAACAATAATAGCTACAACAACAATATAAAAAGACAACAAGGGCAACAAAAGGGAAAATAAATTAATTAATTAAAAATTACTTGACTATTATTTAAAAAGGGGGAGGGGAGAATAAAATGGTCATTGGGAGCTATATTTTCATAATGCCCCAGCAATAAACATGGAGAGAGAGAGAGAGAGAGAAAGCAATGTACAAGCATTAGGAAAAAAAAGACAAGCATCTTTTATTCCTAGTTCTGGGACCCTAAGCACACCATTTCTGCCAGTGAGCCTCAATTTTTACCCTGTCTGTGAAATGAAAAAAGATGAGTAGCCAGGAGTTTGGCTTGTCTGGTAAGCATACTCCTTATCATGTGCAGGGACCTGGATTTGCGGGCCCAGCCACCACATGGAAGGAATCTTAAAGAGCAGTGGAGTGTTGATTTGGTGTTTCTCAGTGCCCAGGCATTGAGGTTTTAAATGGATTATCCAGATTTCAGATCCACAGTCTGGCAGGCCCTTCTGTTTTCCTGCAGTCTTTTTCCCCCTGAAATTTTGAATGGGTGTCTCAGTAAGCCTTGTCCTCAGACCTCCCGTAAGAGTGCAGGCTGGTGAGGGTGGGAATGTCCTCACCCTCCCCCAGCATTGGATCTTTTGTCTCTTGGGACTCCTGGCATTGAGGGGAACAGGGGAGACAGCACTGAATCCTCAGAACTGTGTGAATGAATGAGGGATGCCACCTAGTCTGAAGGACATGAGAGAAAGTATCCCTAGAACCCCCCACTCCACCAATCCCCTGGTACCCTCATGTTTCCATGGTGTAATGAAAGAGCTGCACCCACACTTCTCTGGTTATCAGGTGGGTTTCCTAGGTCAAAGTGACAGTAAATTGATCCTCACTCCCTGCTGTGTAGGAAGGTACCTCAGTGACTTGTGTGCCCATCTGCATGAACTTAAATCCCTCATCTATGTCCTTCATTATTCTGGAACTAGAACCTCACAACTGTATAATTTCATTGCTCTGATCTGTTTATACATTCACACAGACAGAGACACTAAAGCACTGGAAATTTCTCCCTATGCAATACCACTCCCATATGGTAGCAGGACTTGAACTTGAGTTCAAGTGACAGGTATTTCAAAGCACATGCTCTACTTGGTGAGCTACCTCTCAATAACAGACCTAAGTTGCTCCAGTCACACATCAGCCCACTGATTCTCTCTCTTTGGTAAATTTTGTCTCTCAATGACTTGAGGCTTACAATATTATAAGAGTCTGGAGGATAGCTCCACATCACAATCACATTAACGTTTGTTGTGTTAAAAATAAATAAATAAATAAACGTTGCACATCTGTCTGTCTCTCCAGCTCACAATGCCAGTCTTTATGTGAACTGACACCAGATAATGTGTCCGTGTCTTCTCTCTATGCATCCCCTGGTAGTGGGAACTAAAAGGACCTTTGTCACTCTGTATCAACTGTGGCATGTGTGACTGACTTCCCAGGCTGGATGCTGCTTCAATGGCAGGAACTGGGGCCAGCAGGCAGTGCCAGGCTCTCCTCATCTTTCCTCCAGTGCCAAAACCCCAGGTGGCATGAACAAGGCCAGGAGAAGCCCAGAAAAGTCCTCTGAAATGCAGCACTTTTGTGGCTGACATTTAGCAGGATAATAGAGGGACCTTGGCCATTTAGAGCCACCTGAGATTCTCAGCAGTCTAGGTTGATGCACCTCCAGTATAAGAGCACACCCCTGAAAGCTTTCCCCAGAACTGATGGATTTGTAATTCAACCTTGTTTGTTGAGAAATTCCTCCAATGGCATTTATCTAGTTGATTACCTTGCAGAGAGTCCATTGGGTGGGTGAATGAATGGATGGCATAAATTTGAATAAGCTGTGTAAAGCCATTAATGAGACAAGACTGGTACCAATTCAGACATCTCTGAATGAGAGAGGAAGAGAAATTATCCATGTATTGGAATGAATGGGAGAAAGGACACTGAGGATTCGATCTCAGGGTTTGAACCTCAGGTCTACAGTCATCCAATGGGCTCTGGAAGAATTTCTCAGTTTCACAGAACTCACGTTTCTGCTCTGTCATGTTAGAGAGTTAAAGGAGAGATTCTCTGGGCCTGGGTGGAGTTGAGTGCATATAATTACCATGTATAAGGATCTGGGTTCAATCCCCTTTCCCCCTAGCAGGTGAGGAGTGAGGGCTCAAACCTGGATCCTTGCAGGAGTCCTTGCAAATGCCCTTGGCCTTAACCAGATGTGCTACCACCCAGCCACACTCTCACTCAATTTCTACCCATCCTATCAAATAGAACAAAAAGGAAAAAAAGAAATGGTGGGTTTTGGTGGGGCACTGAGCCCCAGGGATAAATGCTGGTGACAAACAAACAGAAGAGACTCTGAGAGCCTGCTAATTCCAAGAATTATCCTTTCTCTTCCACCAACATTTGTTAGTTGTGTACTTAGTCTAAGAGAGAGAGAGAAAAAAAGAAGGAACTAAGGACTTAAGGAAGTTTCTGTCACAGGGGTAGGGGTTATGCTCAGCATGAGATTCAGGGAACAGAGAGGCAGTAGAACTGGACATCTACAGACACACACTCTTGGCACACTTGCAGTGGGGACAGAGTGATGGACTATAATGCAGTGCCGTCCCTGCTGTGAGAAAGCTGTGGCTTTGTTTCCAAGTGCAACAAAACAGGTATTAACCCACAAGACTGCCTCGTCTCAGAGAATTCACCTTCCGTTTAGGATGTCTCATCACCCCAACACCCTTTTCTTAAATTTCTTTATTTTAATTTATTTGTTTATAAAATAGAAACATTGACAAGACCATAGGGTAAGAGGAGTACAATTCCCACCACCAGAGTTCCATATTCCTTTCCTTCCACTCATAGCTTTCTTATTCTTTAACCCTGTGGGAGTATGGAGCCAGGGTCATTATGGGATGCAGAAGGTAGAAGGTCTGGCTTTGGTAATTGCTTCCCCACTGAACATGGGTGTTGGCAGGTTGATCCATACTCCCAGTCTGTCTCTCTTTTTCCATAGTGGAGCAGGACTCTGAGGAAGCAGAGCTCCAGGACACAATGGTGGGGTCATCTGCCTAGGGAAGTCCGGTTGGCATCATGGTAGCATTTGGAACCTGGTGGCTGAAAAAGGGTTAACAATATAAAGCCATAAAAATTGCTGATTAATCATGAACCTAAAGGTTGGAATAGTGCAGATGAAGATTTGGAGTCTCCGTTTTGGAAATAGCTAGTAGGTCTATTTTTAGGTATATTCTAAAAGGCTCATGAATTTATTAGTTTTTGCCTGAGCCTGACATCTGATATGCAGGTGGACCCAAATTATTGTCTGGGGAGATGATATCATGGCTGGAAAAGGGGCTAGAAAACTGTATCAGGGAAGAGAGTAGCTCTCAAATATGGCAAAAGTATATAAATATTGTTTACTGTAAACCCCATGGATTTGATCTGGGGCCCATATTCAGCATAGGAGCATATGTAACCTCTACATCCCTGTATGTCCGAACTTGCATTCCGTGGTCATCGGTAGGAACATTGCCAGTTACACCAGTTTCAGGACCCATCTTCTTCAGGTGATAGATAGAGTATGTTATCCAACCCCCCTTTGAAGGATGCAACATTCTCTACCACTGTTGATCCACATTGAAGGCAAGGTCCTATGGGGCCCCCAAAGAGGTCCATTATGTTATTCCTGATGGAGATGAACAGTGATAATGGAGAGAGGGGTCTGTTCGAGATCTAGACTCATCATGGTTGTGTGGGAATCCCAGGACTCCCTGACTAGTGCCCCAGCTGATGGCCTGATAGTGACTAAATAGTCATCATTAAAGTATGCCAATCTCTTGCCCTTATTCAGCTTTTGCAGATCTTACTTTGTTAAGGTTAGCTTTGAAGTGAGTGAGGGAAGTGTAATAGGAAGTAGGTGAGGAAGGTATTTAGGTCTAAGTAGAAACTATTTCATTAGGTACTTGAAGCTGTCTTTTTAGGTCTTTCTACTTGCTTGCTTCACTTATTAACTCACTGCAAACTATTGTGCACTTTTGCTTTCAGGTATATATTTTGCCCTAATTTATTGATACATTTGTGCATCTGCCATATCTCATGGGACTGGTCAACACTCTTAGACACCTATTTGGCATTATCCTTCATTCCCAGATTTTTGAAATTGTGCATCACTGCGATTGAAATACCGTGTATGGATACAGGGCTACAAATGCTGGTTTTTGCTCCTGGTTTCACTCACTTCAGTTACTAAGATCTTGACTTTGAAAGATAAGTATGACAGTGGCATTCTGAAGTCAATTTCTACATATACTGAGAAATTCTGCAGGCCACTTTTTAAGTCATTGGCAACTTCTTCTTCCCTTCCTCCTGCTCTTCTTCCTCTTCCATCTTCCACCAGGGTTATATTGGGCCTGGTACCTGCATAGCTTTATTGGTCCCATAAGCTTTTTTTTTTTTTAATAGAAGGGAATATGAGAAAGAGAGGAATGGAGAAAAGAGAGAGGGGGACAGAGAGAAGGAGAGACACTTGCAGCACCTCTACACTGCTTGTGAGGTTGCAAGTACCCTGGAAGGTGGGAATTGACAATTTGAACCCTGGTCCTCACATGCATGCACTCTATCTGTGAGTTACATGCTAGACCCTAAATCACTGGCAACTTCAACTTGGCCCTGGGAAGCGTGTTTACCTCACTGAAATCAACTATCAGAACTTTCTTTCTTTCTTTCTTTTGCCCTTTTTCCTTTTCCTTTTTTTTAAAAAACATAAGCTTTTAAATATTTATTTATTTATTTATTATTTCTAGGACAGAGAAAAACTGAGAGGATAAAGGGAAATATAGAAGGAGAGAGGAAAGGGTCTGGGCCATGGCACACCTGGTTAAGCATACATATTACCAAGTACAGGGACCTGGGTTCAAGCCCCTGCTCTCCATCTGCATAGTGTCCCCTTCTCAAGTGGTGAAGAAGGTCTGCAGGTGTCCATCTTTCTCTCCCTCTCTCTATTTCCCTGTCCTCTATCCATTTCTCTCTACCCTTCCTAATAATAATTTAAAAATTAGAATGAGGTAGTTGGGCGATAGTGCAGCGGGTTAAGCACACTTTACACAAAGTGCAAGGACTGGCATAAGGATCCCGGTTCAAGCCCCCAGCTCCCCACCTGCATAAGAGTAGCTTCCCAGGCAATGAAGCAGGTCTGCAGGTGTCTATCTTTCTCTCCCTCTCTCTGTCTTCCCCTCCTATATCCATTTCTCTCTGTCCTATCCAACAACAATGGCATCAATAACAACAACAATAATAACTACAACAACAATGAAAAACAACAAGGGCAACAAAAGGGAAAATAGTAAATAAATATAAAAATTATAAAGAAAAAAAAAGGAAAGACTGGATTCCAGAAGCAATGGATTATTAGTACTGGTACAGAGAGCCCCAGTGATAACCCTGAAAGCAGAGAGAGAGAGAGAGAGAGAGAGAGAGAGAGAGAGCGACTCTTGTGGGGACTGAGAGCATAAACCCAGGTTCTTGCTCATGGTAACATGTGAGCTTAACCAGATAAGCAATTGCCCAGCCACTCCTTTTCATTCTTCAAAGTTGGTATTACCTTTTCATATGAATACTAGTTAATGAAATTACCCTAGAAAAAATTAGTTTGTTTATTATTGGATAGAGACAGAGAGAATTTGAGAGGGGAGAGGAGATAGAGAAGGAAAGAGACAGACACCTATAGCCCTACTTCATTACTTGTGAAGCTTTCCTCCTGCAGGTGGGGACCAGAGTCTTGAATCTGTGTCTTTGTGCACTGTAATGAGTGTGCTTAACCAGATTCACCACCACTTTCCTCCCCCTAGAAAAATTATTCACAGAAAATATACAGAGAATTAAAGCAACACATTATTAAAATGCAGAACACTAATTATTTCAAACTGTAGTCGTCCCCAAAGTTTTAACTTTTTCTATTTGAATGTGACCTCTATTACTGCATTTAATAATTTAAAGCTATTCATGTTTTTACTTAAGCAAATTTATTTGTAACTGAATTTTTATTAGTGTGAAAACACAATGTTTCTTACTCGAAAAAATTATAAATAACAAATACCGTTAAAATAAACTCATTCACATACCTAAAATTATACCACATACTGACAGAAGTATATACAAAAAAAATGAAAGTTATAAAAATGAGTTTTTATGATGGTGTTCAGTGTCTTTTTTCTAAGGAGTGATAATTACAAAGATAATGGGACATTTAAATAGGAGGCAAGGCCAAACCACATACATAACATGGTACATGTAATTGCATACATAAACAGTTGTACATAGATACATGATTTAGCTCACTTAATCATCATTTTTAAAAAATCCTATATGGGTGATATAATCATAGTTAAATCTTCCAGATATGGAAACTGAGGCACAAAGAGTTTAACTTACCCAAGGTCAGGGGCAGAACCCAGTTCCATTGAGTTCTTGGGTTTTCTTTCTTCTCTACAATTACAGATATTTTTAATGAAAGCCTACTACAGTTAAAAGTGCCTATAGCACTGAAAGCTTCTCTTTTAAAAAAAAAAAAACACGTGGCTCTAAGCACAAGGACAGGCATAAGGACACTAGTTTGAGCCCCCAGGTCCCCACCTGCAAGGGGAGTCGCTTCACAGGTGGTGAGGCAGGTCTGCAGGTGTCTCTCTCTCTCCCTCTCTCTGTCTTCCCCTTCTCTCTCCATTTCTCTCTGTCCTATCCAACAATGAATGACATCAACAACAATAATAAGCACAACAAGGTTAGAACAACAAGGGCAACAAAAGCTGGTGTGGGGGGGAATGGCCTCTAGGAGCAGTGGATTCATGATGCAGGCACTGAACACCAGCAATAACCCTGGAGGCAAAAAAAAAAAAAAAATTAAAGTTTGCCTGAAGGAAACCTTTTCACCTTTTTGTTTCTTTGATTTGTTAGACTGGGCAGTGGCACACTTACTTAAGTTCACACAATACCATGTTCCCTTACCAGTGCTCAAGTCCCTGTCCCCATGTGCAGTGAAGCAGTGCTGCAGGTGTCTCTTTTTCTCTACCTCTCTAACTTCCCCTCTCTTCTCTCCACTTCTCTCTGTCCTATCAAGGAAAAAGAAAAGAAATTTTCACTTATTTGTTAATAGGAGACAGTAGTGCCATTGCTCCATTGGCTCATTCAATGCTGGGGCTTACAATCTGGACCTCATGCTTGAGAACTTCCTCCAAATACAGTTTACAACCTATCCTATATCTCTCACTTGTGTTGAATCTTCCTGTGTATCATGGAGAATTCCCCTCCCAGAAATCAGGAATCAAAAACTTTTACTATTTATAAAAGACTTATATATCTATTTAGGTAGTTTTGTGAAGGAGAGAGAGAGAGAGAGAGAGAGAGAGATCAGAGCACTGCTGAACCCTGGTATATGGTGGTAGTGGGAATTGAACCAGAGTCCTCAGGCATGCAAGTTCTGTGCTCTGTCACACAGCAGAGTTGTCATTCCAACCCAGGCTTCACTACTAGAGTTCTATATGCCCAACAGTTCTTCCTTTATCTCTCTGACAGTAGTTCATCAGCCACAGTCCAGGACAAGCCTCTGAAAAGCAGTCTGAGGAATGAAGGCAGCCTACTTGCATCACCTTAACACATGGATGGTACAGCATTAGCATGTGGTTGGCACCACCACTCCTCATATTTTATTATCCTAATTAGATAGGTATTAGGTTATAGTTAAAGCTTATGTCTTTATTATATCCCATTACTAGTGTGAATCTAAAAAAAAAAAAAGCATTCATCATGCCTTTGAATCAAAGTAGATTCTTAATTTGGCTTCTCTGCCTATTATTTTGTCTGCTGGATTCTTCTTTTTTTTTTTTAACTCGGTGCTGTATTAAGTGGCTTTGTCAAGCTCATACTTAATTTAACAGTTCTCATGAAGATCCTCTTGGGACCCCCAGAGCAGTGGAAAAATCACTGGTTCCCTGGCTCCCTTCAGGTTAAGCATCTCTGGTTCATTCTTGTTGCCAATGTGCCCACACAGGCTTTACCTAAGCACCCAGATACTCTAGTTAGAAACTGTTGTTACTGCATTGAATTTCTCCCCCTTCACCACAACACAGAGGCTCTAGTAGTATCAGCATCCAACAGCTTCTCTATCTGATGTCTTTCCAGAGAAACCAGCGGTGATCACTCCCTTTGAAGAAACTCTAGCTCATGGAGGATAAAAATTCAGATTCACTGGTGGGACACTTATTGCCTTTTATATCTCACAAACTCATTTATATCCACCCTCCCTTTCTCTCTCTTCAAAAAAGGAGTAAAAAAAGGAGGAGGAGGAGGAGGAGGAGGTGGAGGAGGAGGAGGAGGAGGAGGAGGAGGAGGAGAAGGGGAATGGGAAGAGGAAGGAGAAGGAGAAGGAAAAGGAGAAGGAGAAGGAGAAGGAAAAGGAAAAGGAGAAGGAGGAGGAGGAGGAGGAAGAGGAAAATGGCTTTGTGGCAATAAAAAATAAATAAATAAAATGGTCATGGGTTGATGATATTTAACTTGGTAGAGCAGTAGGACATATACCTTGTCTTGTCTGACAGCCCTATTCAAGCATAAAGGCAAAAGGGGAATCTTTATGGACAGTGGAGCATAGCTGTTTCTCTCTGTGTTTCTTTCCCTCTCCCTCTCCTCTCTCTCAATCTCTCTGACTCCCTTTTTCTCTTTATTGAAACAATGGGTCAGGGGAGGGGGGAGTCAGACTGGGAGCAATGGAATTGCTGTGATTGAGGCCTTGGTGCCAAAAAATAAAAGTAATTAATAAAGAAAGGAAGAAGATGAAGAAGAAAGACATTTATTATGTTCCTTTGACTTAGGAAACAGAAAGAGAACAGCAGGGGCTGAGATACTGAACGCTTAAGCTCAGAGCACAGGGAAACCAGACTGAAGGTCTCGGGGAGCAGAGCCAACAGCTAATATTAATGAGATTCCTTGGAGAAGATAGGAAAGCTTGAGAACATTTGGGACGAGGCAGAGAACCACCTGAACTCAGCAAGTTAATCAAAAGTGGGACCTCTGGAGGCTTGGCCATCTCCTGCTCAGCATTACAGGTCCTGATCAGGTGATTTCTGTAGCTGATGGGTGACAGCTTAATTTACAAGAATGCCAAGTAGCAGCAAATCTGCAAATAAACCAAATGCACACTTTATAAGGAAAGGGAAATGTGATTCTGAACGCCACTGCACCGTTTCCCTGAAGCTCCGCCAACCCCATAATTAGATGATACTTCCACTGGATGAAACATTGATATTAAATATTACGAGAAATTTACTGAAGAAGGTGCTATCCCTCCTATTTATATTTCTGGCCTAACTTGTCCTCTTATTTTAATAGAGAATACCTATGTGTATATGGGCATTAGAGATTTCCATTAGGAATTAATTCTGATGTCCATCTAGATTAACCTTGCAGGTACCTAATCTAATTAATTTTTTTAAATGGAATTCCTGCTATTGCAGAGATGTTTAATGGCTACACTTTTCATGGTATTCCTCTAAGAGTCTTCCTGCCTGAAGCTGCAGTTTTTCTAAAAAAGGTCCACTCCTGCAGATTTCAGGGGAGAAGCTTGTCTGTACAACAGCTATGAAATCAGACCAGTACTTCCTCCAACAGAATCACACTCAGACAATGGATGGCACTCTAGAGCATTCTCCAGAGTCTGGATTTGGCTGGTCTTTTAGTACCATCAGTCTTTGCACACCTCCCATGCCTGCACTACCCAGGACACCAAGAAGCACTGGGCTCTTCTAGGCATACAAACAAGTAACAGCTCCTATGTTAAGGATGGTTCAGAAAGCCCAGAATTTAGCACCTCCTGATCCCTACTGTACAGACATTTCCCAAGATGTGATTGCAACAATTTTTTTTGACATTGTCTTTCTGAAGAAATTTTGATTCCCCAGCAATCACACTGGTGGCTTTACACCACTTTTCTAAGAAAATTCTGCCAGGGTTTCCAAAAATACCAAGCTAGGTCTGATTCTTGGACACTTGAAGGGTACAGAGTGCAGGAAAAAGATTAAAGTTGGGAGAACTCCACTTTTATCTGTCACTTCCATCTGTCAGAGAGGGGACATAGACCTGTTTTTATTTCATCAGAAAGTGTCCATGATGTTTTCTCAGAGACTCAGAAAGTCAAGATCCCTTCTGCAGACTGAATAGGTGCAGGAAAAGAACTGGGGCTGAGAATTTCAAACCATGTACAATGTGAGCGTGTACAATGAGTGCTGTTTCTCTATGAACAGAGACTGCTTCAGACTCTAAGGATTCTGTTTGAGACCCACTTCTGCCCTACCACCTTCCTTTTCTGCTCTGCAAAAACGGCTCACATTCAAGTTCAGGGTGATTGAAACAATCACCCACAAAAATCTGCTGTAGCACAGCCCCTAGAAACATGTTTCATTGAGCAGCTTTGAGTCTTTCCTGATTTGGGCTAAGAATTTGCTGGCCCCTTCATATTTTAGCAGTCTATATTTGAATGTAACATTCCCCATATGACACTATAGGGTTACTAGAACCTTTATTCAAATGGAAGAAAAGGCTTCCCTCATTCTCAGTGAAAATATTCTCCCCAGTGACACACTAGAATCCCTTGACATTGGAGGGCGCGTTGCAAGAATCCTACCCTCCTCTAGTTCAGGATGAGATTGTGTCTGAAGGTGCAACAGAGACAAGACACAGGAAGTGAGTAATTTCAAGACTGACAATTGCTTTGAAATCTAGAGGTCTGTGCTAATGATAGTCATAGTGATTCAATTAAAGAGGAACTGTCAGCCAGTGTTCTCTCTCTGCTCTTTAAAAATGTTTTCTCTCCTTTCAGGTGCCCTTTTTATGAGCTTGAAAAAGTTTTAATTAAGGGAATCTCTCCTGATTTGACCGTTAGTAAACACTGCATTCTTTCAGCCAAAGAGAGCTGAGATTGTGGTGCTTTTTATATTCTCTTCATTTACTATCACAATGAACTGTACAAAAATTGCATGTTGAAGAAGACACTTTGCAATTCCTTCCTTCCATTTTGTTCCTTCTCTTCTCTTTCTTTTTTTCTTCCTCTCTTTCCTTTATTCCCTCCTCTTCCTTCCCACCTCCCTTTTCCCCTTCCTTCTATTTTCTTTCCTATCTTATTTCCTACTTTCGCTGACTGAAATTTTATTTCATCCATATTCTAAACGGGATTGGTTGATAAAAAAATTATAGGTTACTGTCCAAAACACTGAAAACTTTGCTTTTTAAAACCTCTTCTTTTAAATTCAATTTAGCAGGAACATAGAAGAGGGAAGAACATTTTTTTATTACTTTATTTATTATTTGATTGGTTAGAGACAGAAATTGAGTGGGAAAGGAGGAGAAAGAGAGACATTGCAGCACTACTTTACTATTCAAGAAGCCCACCCACACACACACGTGGCAACAGGGGACTTGAACCCAGGTCTTTATACATGGTAATGTGAACCCAAGTGTGGCACTGCCAGACCCCAGAAGTGCAAAATCTTAACAAAGTTTATTTTTCCGGATAAAAATACATACATAAGGTGCCCCAGGGTTGTGCAGCAGGTTAAGCGCACATGGAGCAAAGCAAAGGACCAGAGTAAGAATCCAGGTTGGAGCCCCCAGCTCCCCACCTGCAGGGAATCCTTTATCTTTCTCTCCTACTGTCTTCCCCTCCTCTCTGGATTTCTCTCTGTTCTATGCAACAAAAACAGCAATGACAACAATAATAATAACAACAGGGGTAACAAAATGGGAACAATGGCCTCCAGGAGCAGTTGATTTGTAGTGCAGGCACTGAACCCCAGAGGCAAAAAACCATGGAGACAAAATGTGTGTGTGTGTGTGTGTGTGTGTGTGTGTGTGTGTGTGTGTGTGTGTGTGTGTGTGTGTGTTACCAAAGTGAGACTTAGGGTCACAGGGATATGTTTAATATGTTTCTGAGCACCTACTGAGTGTGGTGAAACATTGTGCTACCTGTGTGTACTCTATAAGCTGAGTTTGGTGGCTTGCTTAATTACTTGGCTATCTTCGACTAGAGAAGCTGGGTTCCTGGGAATTGTTCAGTTGTATCACCCAAGTTCAGGGTTGGTAGTCTGAATTGGGTTGCTCCTTTTTGGCTAAGTCCTGATCTAGCTTCTCCCCACAGTCCATTTAATCCTCATTGCATTTCTGACAAGTCTCACTCAGACTGTTGGACTGCCTTCTGGTATTGTTATGTAGGAAAATTAATAAGCATAGTCATAAAGTGCTTTGACATTCGAAAGTGCTATAGAACTGCTTAATGATGATAGAATTACCGTGGAGCTGTCTAGTTCCAATCACATCTTCAGAGGGAGTCTAGATTGAATTGACAGCTCTGATAGGTGAAGTTTAAAATATATGAACTGTCAAAAAGATCAGAAATGGGTGGTGACACTGTCAGCTTCCCCTCCTTTGCCTTTGTCTGGGTTGCCTCAACCCTGTGGTAAAGTATCTTTTCTGGAACATCAATAAGGTCTGCCTGTTCAAGGGCTGGGAGGAGCTAGGCCAGTCGCTATTCTTGATTTGGTTTTGGTTGTACCATTTCCAGGGTAATTCTACAAAAGGAATTAGGAGGGAGACTTGCTTTTTCTGTGCCCAATCAACTCCATATCTAATAGGTAATGAGGTCTTGCTACCTTCCAATTCCAACTATGTCTCACACTATGTCCACTTCCAAATAGACAGCAGTATGGATACTCTAATCTCAAATGCCCTCCTGCATCCCAAAGACTTCATCTTCACTCCACTTCAGTGGTCTACACTTCTTGCCACACCCTGGAATTTGAAATGACTTGAAACTTCTGTAACCTTGAGCTCAGCTCTCTGATACTCTCATTTCACCCTCTCTAGGGAGCTTAATCTTTTATAATATGGAAAACTCTCCTCTCATCATACCCTTTTGTCCAAGGCACTCATTATCGTTGCATTTCACTCAACTTTTCCCTCCATCTTAGAACACATTAAACTTACCTGTCAACTTATCCCTTTACTACCGATGCCTTGAAAATCATTACATATATACCACCACATTATCATATTTTCTTTCCTGCCAGGATACTAAGCACTGCTGCAGGGAACTTATTTAACTATGTAAACTGATATCCTTATAAAATGATGGCTTCAGGCTAACATGTAGGCTTTCAGCATTTCTGGGTATTTCTCTACATTTGCTGTTTTCACTCTTTACCCTTCCTTTCAAGTTTCCTACACACCCAACAGATGGTCTTGCCCCAGATTCACAAATGAAAGAATCAAGTACAAATGATTTCAACTTTTGGGGCCCGACTCCCATTTATGATCTTACCTGTATTTGTATGCACCCTGTTGCCTTCTCTCCCACCTCAAACAAAGAGGTGTCACCCCATTCTCTTTCGGTAACTCCTGTTTCACAGGAACTAGTGGAACCTCACTCCACTAGTAAGTGTCATACTCTACTGTATTTTCTGTTTCTTTTAAGATTTTATTTATTAATGAGAAAGACAGGAGTAGAGAGAGGAAGAACCATACATCACTCTGGTACATATGCTGCCGGGAATTGAACTCAGGACCTCATGCTTGAGAGTCAGATGTGCTACTTCCTGGACCACCTCTGCTGTATTTTCAAAACCACCTCTTTTACCATTTTCTTACCATAGTGGAATGAGCTTAAGTCACATCCAAGTTTTGACAACTATCCTCCCTCATCTGCATATTCTTTTCCCTTCTTTCATGAGCCCACTACAGAAAGCGTATAGAAAGTGTATTCACAATTTCCATTCCCTCACAGCACAGACACTTTTCAAGCCTCAGTTTCTTAACTTTTTGAAATCCTTCTCTACTCATATTCCTCTCTCTAGATAAGAAATGATCACTCAAATACACAACTTAATAATCTGTTACTACATATCTCAGGCACTGATGTTATCAACTATTCCTTCTCTTTCCTCTTTCAACCCAAAATCTCTTTCAAAACAGAACTTTCATATCTCTGAAACTTATGTAGTTATTTTTATAAATAATCATCTTCCCCCAAAGTGTTGTATTCGCCATAGTGTGGAGGAATCATATCATTTTTCTAAATATTTTCCCCTGGTGCCTGGTGTACTAGGTGTACAATTAATATTTGATTAAATGGATAAATAGTTTCATGGAGAACATAGCAACGTTCTTTTTCCTAATGGTCTTTTTATGTGTCTGTGCTCCCCTGTTCTGTTTCCTTCACTCCCTTACCCTTTACATGTTGACATTTTTCTTTTCTTTTAACTTCTCTTTTCTCCTTCCCGATGTGTACAATCTGTTCGACAACTGTGGTCCCAAGTGCTAACTTCCTCCCAAGCTTTAGACTTACACATATGGTTTTCTACTAGATGTTCTCATTTCCTTTCCCATATATACCTTAAATTCATCTCTATGTAATCTGCTGTCACCATCTTCATCTGTTTCCATTCTGGTTTTATCTTACAGTCCAGAGGATATGTAATGACTTAATACATAATGCCACAACTGAGACCTCTGCTGACTTCTTTATCACTACTATGTAACTTGGCAATTCTACCTCATTCACAGATTTAATATCACCTCTCCTTACTGTTCTCAGTCACCAGTGATACTATCCTTATTTCTTGTTTCAAAAATATTCTCTAGCTTGTCTGATTATTTCAACACTTGCTATCACTAATCTGTTTGCTATCATTTCATCATCTATTTTTTTTCCATAACAAAATTATAATTGCATAATTTCTTGCTTTGAAACGTAAAAAATCTTGAGAGCTCTCTAGTATCTGTAATTAAAACACAACAGACTTTATGAAATTTAAGGCAACATGAGTTTATCTTGCCTGTCCTCTGCTTGGTCCTCCCCGTATTGAACTCCTGAGATAATTTTCTGCTTTCCCATGCTTCCCTTCCTGTACAGGTTAAGGCAGTAGCCCGGTGTAAGTCCACTTCTGCCACTAACTGCCTCTACTGCTTTTTTTTTTCGTGTGTGTGTGTGTGTGTGTGTGTGTGTGTGTGTGTGTGTGTGTGTGTGTGTGTGTGCTTTGTTGAATGGCTGCAGTTGTTTGGGGTAAAAGGAAAAAGTGCATATTCTACCTCGTGGGAAAATTGCTGGACATTTCAACAGATCTCTAGGACTCACTTATTCCTACTATCTAACATGTTGTTTGTTTGTTTTTAAATTTTGATTTATTTTTTAAGATAATTTTTGCAGAGCTAGAACCTTCTGTATGCTTGATTTCATCACTCATAAACAGATTTCTTTTCATTCATTCAGAGAGAGAGGGACCACAACACCATAGCATCCCCCAACCCCATGGAATTAGGGTTCAAACATGGACAGCATGCACTCTAACCTGTTTCTCCAGCCTATTCATGCAATCTTTGCCTACATGAATGGCAGAAGTAAATTTTCCATATGGGCTTCCTTATCTTTTGGAAGACTTTGACCTGCCTTCTTCAGCAGTCAGTCTGTGCATGGACAATAATGATTCATAGCATTGATTTAAGGCAAGCCAGTATAACTAGAAGCATTTAAAAACTAAGTATAGGATATAGATGGCATAATGGTTATGCAAACACATTCTCATGCCTGAGGCTTCCAGTTTCAATCCCTAACACCCCCCATAAGCCAGAGCAGAGTAGTGCTCTGGTAAAATAATTAAATAAATAAATATAACGTAAATCAAATAAAAAAGATAAAAGCTAAGTATAGAAAAATACATATTGAACTGTCTATCCAGAAGTTTGTTTGTCTCCACTTCCAATCTTTCCCAGTACTGTAGATAGTGGAAAACCCCTTGTCAATAAGTTTACCTGTTGTTCTAGAGAGTCACACATTCCACAGTGTCAGAGGAGCGTGGTACACTTAAGATCTGAGGAAGGATTTTTAGTGAATTACCCTTTGCACAGTGGGAGAATCACTTTAGGTTCAGCCAAGCAAAACCATAGAAGAAATGAGGATTTGGGAGGTACTGTGAGGGCACAGACTCCCAGCAGCTAGACCCTATCCCCCTCTGTTGACAAGCTGCTTGCTATCTGGGCAGAACCCAGATTTCTTGTTCCTCCCAGACTACATTGTTAACCACAGAGCTGAATCTGTTCAATGCCCCATATCTTCAGAGGCACATACTGCTACCTTCAGTTTGACTCATCAGTCTTGACCTATTTTCCTGGTGAAAACTATGAATGAAGCTGAGAGATAGTTCACCCAGTAGGACACAGGAATCTGTGTTCCTGGCACCATATCACCACATGGGAGTACCCTGTAGAGCACCAAGGGGAACCTCCATGCACAGTGCTGCAGTCTCTCTCTCTCTCTCTCTCTCTCTCTCTCTCTCTCTCTCTCTCTCATTCTCTCTCATTCTCTCTCATTCTATATATGAAATTCAAAGGAAAAAGAATCCACCTAGAGCATGGAACCATGCAGGTGCCATATTCTAGTGGCAAAAAGGAGGAAAACAAAAGTTATTAACAATAACAATTCTTGAACTCTTGGAAATGCTCAGAAAGTTTTACACAAACTGTCTCATTCTAGTTCTACCAGGTCTACCCAGGCATTATCATTTCTTTTCTGCTTATATGAATGATTAAATGACATAAGAGGCCAAGTGGTGGCTTCTCTAGTAGAGTGCACACATTACCACACACAAGGACCCAGCTTTAAGCCCCTGAACCCCACCTGCAGAGGGAAAACTTCACAAGCAGTGAAACAATGCTGCAGGTGTCTCTCTTCCTGTCCCTTTGTAACTCCCCTTTCCCTCTCAACATCTTTCTTTCTGCAGCAAATAAACAAATAAAAAATGAATAAATAACTTAGTCAAGGGCAAAACACCATCTAAATTGCAAAGTTGACATTCAAGCCAACAGTGTGAACCCCAAGCTTCTCCCTCCCCTTACAACTCCCTTAGAGGTGGTCTTTGGTGGCATGGAACCCTCACACATCATCAGTGTCTCTTGAAATGCCCAAATCTCTGTGCTAGATGTGGAGGCTGCCCTTTACCAGTGAAGCCTATGCTGTTTCCAGTGTTCAGGCTGGAGTGGCCAGACCTAACTGGACTGCCACACCCCTACAACATCCCTCTACCAAGTACCAAAACAATTGAGCTGCACATCACTGTAGTGCTGCTGGTCCCAGGCAGTGTGCCTCTACCCAGATGGCCAGGAGAGATTAAAGTCCCTCTGGTGATAGCAGTTGCCATCTCTCCCTAGACAATTTTCTTGGTCCTAATCTCACAAGGGCTTGTCTTCACCTTCAGAATAAATATGTTTTTATTTTCTTACTATTATCGCTGTGGCTCCTCTGCTCTGGGATGCCCTTTTTTTCTCTCAGATATAGAGGCCAAGTGGCAGAAGGAGAATAAAAGAGCCCATAGCATTAAAGTTTCTTTCAATGCAGTGGAGACCAGCCTTGAACCTGGGATATAAACATGTCAAAGCAGCACACTATCCAAGTGAGCTATTTTTCCAGTACAACATACATGTCTTTGTATCTTCCCTCCACCCTGGATAGTTACAGCTAAAGCAAATGGTTTATAGCTTACCTGATTACAAATCCCCTTCCTGGGAATTTTCTATGCCCTACAAAAAAGCAGAGTTGAAACTACAAACTGACTCCAAGGAAGGGGGGAGTGCTCAGCCTCCCTGTCAGTGCAGAGGTCTGCCTCTGCCTTTCCTGCCTTCTTTCAAGTCTTCTGCTTTGCTCCCCTCCTCCAAGCAGCTGTCTGGTCCCCCACCAAGGGACTTCCTCCCCTTGCTGTGAATGCATTTGCAAGAAGCCTCCACACCTTGCTCCATTGCACCTGGAAGGATAAATGGTTCTCGCCTCTTGTCCCTTGGATCAAGTTATTTGGCAGCTGGTTATTGCAGCAGAAATAACAGCAGGTGAAGTGGCAAACCAACCCTGCTCTATGTTGGGAGGCTGTCCTGGAAGCTCAGCCCATATGCCTCTGGGAGGCTCTGCGCGTGCGTGCACATACACACACACACACACACACACACACACACACACACACACACACACACACACACACACACACAGAGTAAAAACCCTGCTCAGTTCACCTCACTAACCTATTGTGCACTCTCTGGGTTTGGAGGACTATACAAGAGGTTCTCTTAGCCTTCAGACTATTGCTAGAAGTCAGTCTCTCTTTTTTGTTTTTCCTCCAGAGTTACTGCTGGGGCTCCGTGCATACAGGATTCCACCACTTCCTGCAGCCATTTTTCTTTCTTCTACACAGATGGTGTGGATAGATTGTGAGGGAGAGAGAAGTAGATACATTGAAGCAGTGCTCTACTGCTCATGAGGCTTCTCCCAATCTCCCCCACAGGGGCGCTCCTATGGAGAGCCAGACCCAGATGTTCCTGCATGATAATGGGTGTTCTACCTTGTGAGTCATCTGGCAGCCCCCAGAAGACAGTTATTCTTTAAAATATTCTACTTATTCTGAAATATTGAGTACCTGCATATTTCAGTAAACACTGGAATTTCATAAGAATCTCCCTGTTCTAACAAAGCCAGAGACAAATGCCCAAGGCCATGCCTGCTCCATTCCCACATCCCAGAGAGCCAGGGAAAATGAAGCCATGGAAGAAGGAAAGAAAAGTGTGTCATGAAATCCACACTGATTGTTCTGCCTTCTGGTGTTTGTTTGTTTTTGTTTTTAATATTTGTAATTCTATTGGCAGGTTAATACCTTAGAATAAAGTTGTTGACACATGGTTACAATTACTCATCTTCCTGTGAGAGGTATTTGAAAAACACTCTCACCCTCAACTTATATCCTCCAGAGATAACATTGTTGGTAATAATAATATTAATGATAATAGTAATAATAATGATAATAATAGTTATGAACTGAGCTGAATTGTGCCCCCAAAATCACATGCTGAAGTCTCAACTCCTGGTAGCTCAGATTGTGACTATATTTGAAGGCAGAGATAAATCAGGTAAAGGAGATCTTTAGGGCAGATTCTCATCTAGTTTGACTTCTATCCTCATAAACAAAGAGAGAGTGGCAGGGGGTGTGTACATAGAGGCCCTCTGAGGACACCAGGGAGAGACAGTCATCTGCACACTGAGGACAGAGGCCGCTAGAGAAACCAAAACCTGCCAACACCTCTATTTTGTACTTCTGGCTTCCAGAAGTGTGAGGAAATAAATCCCCGTTGTTTAAACCACTCAGTCTGTACTATTTTGTTATGCAGCCTGAGTAAGCTAATAGAAATCCATGAGTGTGAATCACGGCACCTGGATTAGGATCCCAGCTGTCATTTCATTCACTCTTTGATCTTTAGAATCTCACTTTGTCTCTGGGAAGCTCACTTTTCCTGTCTGATAATGTGATGATATTCTCGGAGCCTTAGTGAAATGGCATATTTACAAAATGTGCGTGAAGGTACCCTGCACACAGGGATTTTACCAGAGTGCTTAATACACATTTGGTGACTTCACTCCTCAAGGTGAGAGGAGGAGACAGGATCCAGACTGTATTTACAACTTAACTGCTGTATAATCTACAGAGATTTACGAGGGTTACATAAGACTGTGTGACCCTAGGATGAAAGTGGTGATGAATAGATCATAAAAGATTGCAGGCAGGGCTGCTGGTGGATGATGTCGCTGGGAAACTGAGGATTGAGGTAGACCCTGTGGGTTGGATAGAGTTTGAAGAATAGAAAGCCAGACTGTGAAAAGTGTGCATGAAGCAACTTGTTGGTGGCAGGGTGTCCTTAGTGTCTGAGGAAATAGCTCACAAGGGTAATGGGCTGCTTTGTCATGTGTGTGACTCAGGTTTAAGTTCAGTCCCCATGACTTGACTAATTTTTGCCTGCTCCCAATAGCTAACATGTAGGTTGGACTAGAAAGCTGAACCAGGGAAGAGACTAGCCCCCAAATATAAGGAAAGTATATAAATATTGTTAACTGTAATTCCTAATGATTTGTTCTGGGGCCTGTATTCAGTGCAGGAGCATGCGCAACATCTCCATCCCTGTAGGTCTGAGCTTGCATTCTGTGGTCACAGCTAGGAGCATTCTGGGCTGCACTTATTGCCAGACCCATCTTCCTCCAGTGGTAGAGTATTTTGGTACAACTTCCCTTCAGAGAATGGGGTAGTCCCTAGGTTGTTGATCTGCAATGAGGGCAAGATGCCATAGGGACCCATAAAGGTGCCCATTATATTGTTCCTAATGGAGATGACCAGTGACAGTGGAGAGAGGGATCTGTTAGAGATCTAGGCCCATTATGTCAGTGTGGGATCCCAGGATTCCTTGACTAGAGCCCCGGGAGATGAGGTGGCCTGGTATAACAAAGGAACCATCTAGTCTCTTGGCAAGTAACAGTTTTCAAATTTGTTATATTAAATGTGATGATAAAGTAGGCTTCAAATAATCTAGTAGTATTTTAAAAACACCTGACAAGGCAACTAGTTGGGGAATACAGTAGAGAGAAAGAAAAGATTGGCTCTTGTTTCTGACCCAACTACTAGTGATGTGACCTTGGGAATATGATTTCATTCACATATTTTCATACACGAGTACTGTGACAATAAAAAGTTACTGACCTTAATATCTAAGGGTATACAGTGCTAGTGTGCTGCTGCTGATGGGGTATTGGATGTTAGAGAAGTTAAAAGAGGCACAAAACTAGACTTCATGGTCCAAGCAAATCCCCCTTGGTTAAAAAATAGTAGCAAAATTTTCCAGAGAAAATGATGTCTAATGTGCACCTAAACATGCTCCCATTTTGCCAGCCATAAGGGGATAAGATAAGGGGTGTGATTTGCCTAGCTACTTCATATTTAAACATGTGTACATATATATTTACGTATTTAATGAGAGGACCAGAACATTGCTCTAACTTTTATGATGCTGGGAATAGAACTGAGGACTTCACAGGTATAAGTCCTATGCTCTGTAGATGCAGTTTCCTAGAGGCACAAATAAGATAATAGTATGGGAAACATCTGGAATCTTTAAGTGCCATGTAAATATATGACATCACGCTAGAAAGAAAGATTTGATAGCCTTCGAACTAGATACAGACAAATAGTGAAGAAGTAAGTAAGAGAGTGTTTTAAGACCCAGGATATCTTCAAATTCTTTGGAATTTAATGCAATGGGATGGGGTGAGTAGAGTATAGTAATACCAATGATGCTGACTGGGTGGGTTGACCTGTAGGTATGAGGTGAAGAATATTGGAAATAGCCCTAAAACACTTGGTTTAGTGTAAGAGGGGAATTATCTATATAAAAGTGAAGTCCTGGAACAAGGTCTCTGTTTAGATAAAGAAATAGAAAAGAATGTTTCTTATCTCATCCTGAAAAAAAAGTCCTTCAGGAACACAGGGAAGACCTGGTAGGCTGATTGATTAAAGGTTGTTTGCCTTAGGATGTGCTACTCCCTACTACTGAATGAAGGGTGGGGTGGGGTGGGATGGGGTGAGGGTCTCTGTGCACCCCCAGACAAGGATCTGTGTTCTATTGGTTGAAGAATTGTGGGTGAGATAAAGAAAGCAACTGTTGGAGTTCAGGTAGTGGCGCACTGAATTAAGAACAAGGACCCACACAAGGATCCTGGTTCGAGCCCCCAGCTCCCCACCTGCAGGGGTTCGCTTCACAAGCAGTGAAGCAGGTCTGCGGTCTTCCTCTCTTCTCTCAATTTCTCTGTCTCATCCAGTGAAGCAAACAAACAAACAAACAAAAAAGAAAACGGCCACCAGGAGCAGTGGATTCATAGTGCAGGCAAAAAGAAGAAAAAGAGGAAAAAAAACTGAAAAAGAAGGGAATTGGCAGTAGCACTGCAGGTTAAGCGCACATGGCGAGAAGAAGTGCAAAGACCAGCTTAAGGATCCCAGTTCAAGCCCCCAGCTCCCCACATGCATGGGGAGTCACTTCACAGGCCGTGAAGCAGGTCTGCAGGTGTCTATCTTTCTCTCCCCCTCTCTGTCTTCCCCTCCTCTCTCCATTTCTCTCTGGCCGATCCAACAATGATGACAACAATAATAACTACAATAATCAAACAACAAGGGCAACAAAAGGGAATAAATAAATAAACATTTTTTAAAAAACTGAAAAAAAGAAAACAGTTCAGTCTTGGGGAAAACCCACACTGGGTAGTTAGGAGTGTGTGTGTGTGTGTGTGTGTGTGTGTGTGTGTGTGTGTGTGTGTGTGTGTGTGTTGGAAAAGTCTTGACTTATGTTTCTATGGTTTTCTATGCAAAAATGTGTCATGACTTTTTTCAAACAGTTCAATAGTTAAGGGAGAATGAATAAATCATGATGATGAAGAGACAGTCTTACCTGACACAGAGGTGATCACAAGCTAATATGGGTTTTGCCTCTTCCATGTCTAAGAGTAATGGTCCCAGCCCCCCCTGGACCAGACTCACGAGAGGATTTTGAAGGAAAATGCATTCTACTTCAGCCCACCACCCCCTCAGGTAGCCCCCTGTAGTGTGCACATTCTAATGCTTTTGTTGGAGCCATTTCCAATTACTTAATGTTTGAATCTAATCATTTCCTTGATTTAGCAAATCACAGATTTTTTTTTCCTTCTTTTTCCCTCAAGGGCAAACTACCTTCATTTTATTTTCTTCCCTATAATTAAGTAATTTCTTAATTAGTAATGTTCAATTTACCCAATCTGAAATGACACATTTTATTCCTTTTTTCCTTCTAAAATAAAAAACTGGCCTCCACACGCCCAATCTCTGCCTGGTGGTGGAGTGCTTGTCATTCCTGTGCTCCTTTGTGCCCCTGAACCCTATTCCTCCCCCCAGCACACAACCCTCTAGGTGAGAAAGATTAGGCATCTCCAACAACTCATCCGGAGCAGTGGGGGATCCAGCTGTGTCATCTCACACTGTCTGACTTCCTGGTGGCTTTAATTAGCATAAAGGAATCTCTCCTCCAAGGGTATGTCACACTGTGACTTTATGCCTGGTGGGGTGACCCAACTTTTAGCCTTTCACACTTAGCAGGCAGAGAGCAGGACCCAGAGGCCTGGGCTAGGCCATCCCCCAGACCTCCCTAAGGTTTAGCATCTGAGGCTGGGGTGGAGCCAGGGCTGTGGGAGAAAACCCCTGTGGTGGCCCCTTTCTATTTTTATAGATTTTTTTTTTTGCCTCTGATTAAGCACAGCTTCAGATGTCACTTGCCTCCTGTCAACCTGCCATAGACTGCAGAGAGAGGGAGGGGCTGAGAGAACTGGTCTGGGTGGGACCAAGCACTGACTATGAGGACTTTGCCACTAAGGCTGACAACAGTGACAGGCACCTTCTCTCTAAGCCATCAGCACACACACTGAACCCAACTCTGGATGGTAAAACACTTAAGTTCCAGCATGCCTTACCCACGCCACCTCCAGGACAACAGATCTGAGGCAGGTGCAGTATTAGGTATAAATTCATGCAGATTTTCAGGGCTCCTGTTATAGGACAACCTTGCCCTACCTGTGTTTCCAACCCTTTGAATTCACTTAAGAGAGTTGGGCTGGTAGCAAAGGGCAAGGAATGACTCCCCCACCAAGACTTCCACCTACACACTGTCCCTTCTTCTCTCCCCACCCAGCTTCCCTCAAGCCTGGTAGCCAGGAAATAATGATCTGGTGCCCCAATGAGACAAAATTAATGTTAAAGTAATAGAACAATAATTCCCGCCCGTGATGAGGACTTTGAACTCTCCAGATGAAAGGCCCACAGAAGTACAGTGGGCCATTATTAGCATTTATGGAGCACATTTCATCTTCAAAGCACTTTGCAAATATTAACTAATGAACACAGAACACAATCTTTTCTTCCCCCATTCTTCCAGGGCTGGGAGGGACAGACTGAGGAGAGTTTCCATGTAGAGGAAAGCATGGCATAGAGGGAGATGAGAGGAAAGTTCTCTAAGAAGCAGCCCATGACTGCTTAGATGGCCAATAGCAGAAGGAAGCCACAGCCACTACCTCCCCCAATGCAGGGGAGGTCTCAGAGGGCTGGACCAGTTCTTGCTGTCCATCAAAAGTATAATGGGAGGGGAGTCAGGCTGTAGCGCAGCGGGTTAAGCGCAGGTGGCGCAAAGCACAAGGACTGGCATAAGGATCCCGGTTCGAACCCCGGCTCCCCACCTGCAGGGGAGTTGCTTCACAGGCGGTGAAGCAGGTCTGCAGGTGTCTATCTTTCTCTCCCCCTCTCTGTCTTCCCCTCCTCTCTCCATTTCTCTCTGTCCTATCCAACAACAACAACAACAATAATAATTACAACAATAAAACAACAAGGGCAGCAAAAGGGAATAAATAAATAAAATAAATATTTTTTAAAAAATTTTTAAAAAGTATAATGGGAGACACACCTGGGACTCTAAATTTTATAGAGCCACATTCTTGCAAGTAAATAGATGACATCATTTCTAATAATCTATCTAGGCCACTCTTTTACCAGTCAAATTATATTCACATTCCAGTAAGTAGCAGGACAGGATTGGTAAGACCTTGTAGATTTTGGAGGGTGCCAAGTCTAAGTCAGCATCTAATTTATACTGACAGCACTTTTTCACATGTTACCTACCAGTCACCACCTATACAGAACAGTTCAGAACAAGACTGTTTTTGAAAGCCAAGGTAACTTATTTGTGAGGGTAACTGCTACGCCATGGTAACCCAGGTTCAAGACTGCACTCCGTTTACTGGGCAAAATCATGGTGCTGTGATGTTCCTTCCTTCTTTCACTCTTCCCTCTCCCCCCACACCATTTGTTTTGCTGATTTACTCTCTGAAGGAAAGAAAAAAAAGTAGCCAAATTGGTGAAGCTGTAGTGAGGACAAAAAACAAAATGTTTTGGGGAAGAAAAGTCCAGGAGACTTAGCAGTGTTATCTCAGGCTCTCCTTCCACACTGTAGCAGAGCTCAAGTGTGAATAAGGTCCCACACACCAAAGTTCCAGTTCTAACTCAGAAACTTACTAGATGTGTGACACTGTTGTTTTAAGCATTTAGACCTTAGTTTCCTCATCTGTAAATTTTTTTGCCTCCAGGGTTATTGCTGGGGCTCAGTGCCTGCACCATGTATCCACTGCTCCTGGAGGCCATTTTTCCCTCTTTTTGTTGCCCTTGTTGCTGTAGCCTTGTTGTAGTTATTATTGTTATTGTTGATGTCGTTCATTGTTGGATAGGACAGAGAAAAATGGAGAGGGGAGGGGAAGACAGAGAGGGGGAGAGAAAGACAGACACCTACAGACCTGCTTCACGGCCTGTGAAGCGACTCCCGTACAAGTGGGGAGCTGGGGGCTCAAACCGGAATCTTTACGCAGGTCCTTGTGCTTTGTACCACCTGCCTTTAACCCACTGTGCTACCACCCGACTCCCTAATTTTATTTTTTATTTTATTTATAAAAAGGAAACATTGACAAAATCATAGGATAAGAGGGATACAACTCCACACAATTATGAGGATTAGATAAGATTCTTTCTTGTAAAGTTCTTAGTGCAAAAATGTAACACATCATAATCAAGCAATAAAGGGTCACTACTATATGGATAATTTGAACTCCTGTTTCAGTTTTGTCTCATTCTCTGTTGATATCAGGCCCCTTCTAGTTTTGATGTTTATTTTAGTTGGGATTTTGCAGTGAGGCGGATAGAAACAGGCCCTCAGCCTCTACCCCTGTATAATCTGTGTTCTCTGAAGTAATAGATGTCCACAGGTTTGTTAGTTTGTTTTTAGTCAGCACTGGGGTGTTATATCAATGTTCCAAACTGACTTTTTTCAAATACTAAAAGAGAACTAGAGATAGGCCAATGGGGTGGTGACAGCACATTTCCAAAGTTTCTTCCAGTGTGTTGGGGACCAGGCTTGATTCTGGGTTGTCCACATAACAGAACAAGTGTACTGTCTAGGTGAGCTATTTTGCCTATCCTATACCCGCAGGATATTGTATGACCATGTAGGTAACCGTGGTAAGATAACAAGATTTGAAAAGAAAGAGTATAAAGGAGGTCTGAAATATAAATTTTATTTCTTCAAATGTCCTGGCCCTTTAATTACTATCTTACTTCTATTCTTAAAAAATGCTAACTTCTCTGTAACTGCTCCTACTTTCCCCATTCCCATGATCAGTTCTCCAGACATGTCTGAATATCTGGCTTCTCTTGGTTTTTGTTCTGCTTGTTTCTTGCCTCTAGAACTCTGTTCTTCCAGCTCAACCAACAGGTCCACTGGTTAAGTATAATCCTGGCACTTGTATGTGATCATTCATGGTGGTGCTGTGGGAAATATTTACTGAATCTTATCTAAGTCACAGAGAAGGGAACTGCTGATACAGGGACCAACCGTACTGCCAGAAGCTTTGGGCCAATCCCCCACCTCCTAGGGAGACATAGCCTGGTTGCTTTTTTCCATTTTGAAGCTCACTGTTTTCAAATATCCGTTACACTGGAAACTCCTCCTTTTAAAGCATTTGATAACGAGAAGCAACAATGGAAGTAGAAGCTGTTCCTTTTTTTTTTTTAATATATCACTTTCATGTATCATGCATCATTTCTGGATTTTTTTTTTTTTCAACAGCAAGGAGCTTTTCTCCTCACAGCTCCTCTACACATGAAGAGAACTCCTGTTGTTCTTTTGGCAAAGATTTCATTGCTCTGTGCTGACTCTTTCAGATAGTAAGAGAGAACAGAGACAGAGAGACAGAAGAAGAGAAGGAACACTGGGGGGTTGGGGGGTGGACTCAAAACCAGGTCTCATTCATGGCAAAACTGGTACTCTGCTGATGAACGCATCTTGCCAACTGGGAGTGTACTTCTCATACAGACACATTAAGAGAAGTTTTGTCTTTCATTCAAATCTTGTCCAATGATTCTACTGCATAGGAAGGTGATAGGCTACTGGAGACTTGAAAATAAACTGTCCCCAGTTTAACAACCTAACAGATGGTGCTCTTTGGGGCAATACACTAAACATGACCTTGAATCTAGTCATCAGTAAGAAAGTCCTCCTTGGGCATTCAATGGGTGTCTTTATCTGTCTAGGACCTGGGCAGAGCTAATACAGACGCTGTGGAGCTGGGGTTCAGTTTCCGAACAGAAATATCTCTCCCCACACATGCAAACAGCTGCCTGAAATGTGTTCTGTCATTTGCAGAGTCTTGTAAAGCAGCTTGGGAGCCAGTGCTGACATGGCATTCCTTGTTCTGCTGTCGTGTTTGAGTTGAATATGTTTGATTCCTTTCTGGTTGCTCTTTTCTTCCTGACTCCTTCCTCCTCTTTCCCCTTTTCCCTTTTCTTGCACTTCCTTTATCTACTTTTGTCCTCATTCACCACCATTACACCCCCCACACACACACACACACATATATATACACACATTACCCCTTGAACCTTTCCAGCCCAGGGTTCCATAAATAATCAATCACATCTCAGGAAAAGGAGGTGTTTTAAAAAAATAAATAAACCGGGATTAATCTTTGTGAGGCCAAATGGGCCATGTTGGTCTCTCTCTCCAGCAATGGCCCTTGGCCTCTAGGAATTTTCTCAGAGACTCTTCAGGGGATGACACAAAAGCATGAAATGCAGCTGACTGATTGTGCCTCACTGTTTGCAGAAAGAGATAGGCTGATTGGGAAGGGAAAGGAATTCTTTGTGACCCTTGAGGTGCCCAGCTAAAGCTGCAGAGCCCCTGAAGCATGAAATTTGATTACCCTTATCTGAACACACAGCTCCTGATAGCTGCTGTTGGTCATTCAGTTGCCCAGTGCCCTCTCCAGAGGCTGGTAGCTGCAGGGAATATAGCAGTAGGACTCCCATCTTCCCTTTGAGATGGTAATGACCTTCCCCACCTAGGAAATGTACTTGGTCCTGTATGATTCTGCACATTGCTCCTTATTCCTGAGCTGGACTAGCATACATCTGAGCACCTCCTCCTCCTGTTAGGATCCTGCTAAATGCTTCCTCAGATCAGATATGGAAGAGTAGGGAGGCCAAAGTGAGAGAACAAACCCCCCAAAGAAAGGCTAAAGAAGTGGCATTATGTAAGTTGAAGGTGGTGGTGGTGGGAGGGGCAGGTGAAGGGTGTTTTAGGAGCTCATCTTTCAGGACCAGGCAGTGGTGCACCTGGTTTGGTGCATACATTACGTTGCACACTGGCCCCAGTGAGCAGGTCTTCACAAGTGGTGTCTCCCTCTCCACCTCCCACTCCCCTCTCAACTTCTCACTGTCTCTATCCAATAATAAAAAAGATTATTTTGAATGAAATTCATCTGTCTAGGTGCAGAAAGATCAGAGGGGGGAGGGTTAGATGTTCTGACAGTATCCTAAAGCCCTAATAAGAGAAGGGGTAGGTAGAACACGGTTATGCAAATAGTTTCTCATGCTTTAACCTCCAAAGTCACAGATTCAATCCCCCAAACTACCATAAACCAGAGCTTATCGGTGCTCTGAAGGGGAGAAGGGAGTTGTTAAAGCCCAACAAGAACATGGGTAGTTTGAAAAGAAGCCAAGTAGCAGCAAATAGGAATATGTAAAAGTATTAGAGACATTTCTTAAGTTTCACAGAAAGCAGCAGACACATAGTAAACTGAGCAGTGAGGAGACCTGGGCCTAGTCCTCTCCCTTCCACTGCCATCATCTGTGTGACTCTTGAGTTTGTCTCTCAGCCTTCTGGCCTATGCATTGAATGACCCGCTTCACTCACTATGTCTTTTTTATGATTCTATGAATAATTAGGGAGTAGTGGTGGTTAAATTGAACATGCCCAAGTTTTCACTGACTGGTATCATTCTCTTATTGACAGAAGAAGCTACAGTGCAATCCTCCAAAGGATGTGGACCACCGATATTATGAATGCCTTGTCTCCTTAAAGGCCTTGGTTCAATTCTGCACACCACATAAAATGGCAGAGTGAAGTCTGGTCTGGCCCTTTATCTCTCTGCCTGTCTCTCAGGCATGTATTTAAAAGGGTTGGTAGGGAATTTAGGGCATTTGG
The DNA here is from genome assembly GCF_950295315.1 of Erinaceus europaeus. Taxonomy (NCBI): domain Eukaryota; kingdom Metazoa; phylum Chordata; class Mammalia; order Eulipotyphla; family Erinaceidae; genus Erinaceus; species Erinaceus europaeus. Next base: position 32,543,719 of record NC_080181.1, on the reverse strand, counting down.
ATTTCAGATATTTGTGCTATTTATAAGAAGGTAGATTTTTATTTTTATTTTATGCCACCAGGTTTACCACTGGGGCTCAATTTCTACACCACACCCAGAGGCCATTTTATCCACCCACCCCACCCCCTTTTCCCCATTTTATTTGATATGACAGAGAAAAATGGAGAGGGAGAGGGGGAGGGGGAGATAGAGAGGAGATGGGGCCAGGCAGTGGCAGACATGGTTGAGTGCACAAGGATGCAGGTTTCAAGCCCCGTTTCCCCACCTATAGGAGGAAAGCTTCATTAGTGGTGAAGCAGAACTACAGGTGTCTCTCCCTCTCCCCTCTCAATTTCTCTCTGTCTTTATCTAATAATAAATCAATAATATTTTTTTAAAAAAGAGAAAGCAGGAGAGAAAGACTGCTTCTGAAGCACCCATCCCCCCCCCTGCAGGTGGGAAGTGGGTGACTCGAACCTGGATCATTGGTGGGCTCTTGCACATAGTATTATGTGCACTTAACAGAGTAAACCGTGGCCCCTCCCCTTTTGGTCTCCTCCCCCTTTTTAAGTACTTTGTAGGAAAAGAAAAAATTGGGAGAGAAGAGGGAGAAAGAAAGAGACAACTACAACACTGCTTCACTGCTTGTGAAGCTCCACATTCCCCCCTTTTAGGTGGAGCATCCCCCTGCCTGGTCCCAAAACTAGATTTGGGTTTTTTGTGTATGCATGTGTGGGAGTTGGGGAACTGGGTTCTTTCAAAGACAGGGCTTGAGGAACAACATCAACCTCCCAAACAATGGACAGAAAAGTCAATAGTTCTAATCTCTTCCTGTATTTCCTTTGTCTTGTAACAAGTGATAAAGAACAAAAATGTAACTGAGTTTGTCTTCAAGGTCAAATTGGCTTCTCAAGAGAATCAGGACTTGGGCACCATTCCATTGAACAAACACAAAGCTATCCAGATAGCTAGACAGCATGACAAGATTTTAAAGAAGAATGAGGGCAAGATGTGGGATATGGAAATTATTTCAAGTGTAGGTAACTTAACCTGTGGAAAATGTAAGCAAGCAACAAAAATGTCTTCTTGTGACCCACGGCGCCATTGGTGTTAACTAGAAATTCCACAATGACTTTACTGGGAGCAGCTGCAACTGCAATTAGGTTAAATGTTATGTTTGGGGGGTTTTAGCTCACATGTCTCCATTTGGAACTTGCCATTTTATTTTCCTTTTTTTTTTTTTTTTTTTTTGCTGCCAGGGTTATCACTGGAGCTCTGTGCCTGCACTATGAATCCACTGCTCCTGGAGGTCATTTTTTCTTTCATTTTATTGAATAGGACAGAGAGAAGTTGAGAGAGCAGGCGACATAGAGAGTGAGAGAGGAAGATAGACACCTGAAGACATGTGTCACCACTTGTGAAGCAAACCCCCTGCAGGTGAGGAGCCGGGACCTGAACCAGGATACTTGCACAGGTCCTTGCTCTTCATACTATGTGCACATAACCCAGTGCACCTCCGCTCTATCCCTCCCGCCATTTTCTTTTTAACATCAAGGAACACCTCTTTGGAGAATCTATCCCTTTCTAAATCAATGCTGTTGGGAGCTCAACTCTGCAGTGATGAAAATAGTCCATGATCCTACATTAACTAGAAGCAGATGTGACCAGCTACTCCAGAAACTTATCAGATTATGAGTAGGTCAATAACATGGGCATTATGATCAGAATGAACACCCTCCCCCTGTGAGGGAATCTGGCTAATATTTGTATGGGGAAATGTTTTCCCTCTACCATCTTATGTTCTATAACTAGGGCCTATGAATGTAGCTGATAAAAGAGATAGATGATCAGGAGAAAAGCACACACATTTTATTTGATGCTAATCTTTCTTCCTTAAATTTATTTTATTTTTCACTGTATCTTATAGTACTGAGAGAAATTGAGAAGCTCAAGGAGAAGATAGAGAGGGAGAGAGAGAGAGAGACCTACAGCCCTGCTTGACAGCTTGTGAAGCTCCTCCACCCCATCACAGGTAGAGATGGGGTAGGGGGGTGGTTGAACCCAGATACTTGCTCACAGTAACATATGTGCTCAACTGGGTGCACCACCCCCTGGCCCAGATGCTAATAGTTCTTACATGAGACTTGGACCTTCACAGAAAGAAGTGAAAACCTCCACTACATGGCTATATCCAGAAATTTCTATACCATTTTAACAGTGAATTATAAATTGTGGAGTTGGGTGAGACATAGTAAAATGGAGACTTAGTTAAGAACAGTAACTTGTGGGTCAGTGACTAAGAGTGTATGAGGGGATCTGGTGGAATGTAAAAGTCATTTTAGTAGGTCTCTTTAGAGAGGTCTCTTTTGGTGTCAGTTTTTAGTCTATGATGATACAAACTTCCATCTCTCTTTGGTTCAGCAAGGGCATCTTCCTCATGAGGAACATTGTAACTGCTTTTGAGTAGAAGAAGGGAGGACAGAGAGTCCTTGCTGCACCTGCTGTTTCTCAAAAGCCAGCAGCTCAAAATAACCAACATGCCAAAGCAGCACATTTGGGGGCGATGAAGTTTGACCCCCATTCACATCCATCTTACTAAGGCTGGTGCAGCTGCTGGGAGATGCAGCTGTATCCTTTCCTCTCCTTGTGGGGAGCCACATGTGCCCTCAAGGTTGCTATTGGCATGGCCACATAGCCATTGTTCACAGAAGGCCTTGCTTACAAGATAAGTTTCTGTTTCCTAAGTAGAGTCTTGACAAAGAAAAGTTTCTGTTTGTCACCACTGTACCGTTTCTTGTAAGTCAGGTAACTTGCCCACCTCCCTATGAATCACCCAGGACCGTCCAGTTAACGGCTGATCACCATGACAATATGCCACATCAACCAACTGCCCCCAGCTGCTAACCTCCCCCTTACCCTGGCCTTAAAAACAGCACCTTTGGTGCTAATAAACAGACTTGATCAGAATCCTGTCTTGTCTCATTTCTCTCTTGCGTCTCTTGTCCCCATTCCCTCTCCCTTGTCCTCACTCCCTCTCCTAGGTTTACCCACGTTGAAGGTCCCGTGGGACAGGACATCTCCTGACCCTTGTCCCCATCCCAAAGGAAGTTCGACACCTCTTTTGGTCCACCATCTCTCTGGATGAGTAGTCACAAAAGGTGCTGATGGATCTTTCTAATAGAATGCCTGTTACCACAAAGTCCAAGGTGGGAGTTAGAGAGTAAATGTGGCACATTCTATCTGCAGGGTCAGGCTAGAGGGAGACCTCCCAAGGGCACAGCCATGCCCAGATGCTGACAGTAGAAACAAGTGTTACTTTGGAGTCAACAGAACTCCTATTGCCACCCAACTCCAAAGGCAGTTGATCCTAATTAACTGCAAATGCCTTTCTCATAAAGCTGTCAGTGCCAGCCTCTAATGTAGGTACTATTAATGATGCATTTGATTAGAAGGCAGTTTTATTCACTTGAAGGCGCTCAGACCCCTTTTTGGGGGATCTCTTTCCCCCATCTTTTCTCTGCTACTTGAAGCATTTGTAAAATTGTCATGCCCTGAACTGTCTAATAAGCAAAGCAATAAATCTACAAAATGATGTCACCATGTTTCCTTCTCAACAACAACATGTGTTTGAGTGATGTGGTGGGATCATGGGAAGAGGAAGCTTTTTTCTAATTTCTCACAGGGGTTCCTTCTTGGATCCTCTGCTTTTATACAGTCTAATATTCTCCCCCAGTTGACTCTAAGACCAAGTAATTGACATGTCTTCAGAGTTTGTCCTGTTTTGCCAATCGATCCCATGTTATTTTATTTCATTTCTGTCTCACAATAAACCTGGGAGACAGGTTTATTTTGAATGCAGGGACAGAAACACAAAAGATGATGTCACCTGTCTAGGGACCCAGTCAGTAAATCAAGAATTCAAACTCAAGCTCTGCTTTTATTTTTTAAGCTTATTTATTTATTATTGGATAGCGACATAGAGAAATTGATAGAGAAGGAAGAGATAGATAGATGATAGATAGATAGATAGATAGATAGATAGATAGATAGATAGGTACCTGCAGCCCTGCTTCATCACTCATGAAACTTTTCCTCCTGCAGGTGGGAGCCCTACTCTTATTTCTGGGCAGTTTCTACCCAAGTGTATTCTTGTCTCTCATTACTAGTTTAATTTTTCATCCATGAAAGCCAAATAAATGGACTGACAAGCACTGATAGTTGCTCTTGCAAGGTAGCATCCATGGGTGAGATGGGACTGGGTCACAGTCAAGTTCCTCACCTCCCAGGTCATTTCTCTTGGGAACCCAAGGCTGATGTTCCCAGTAACTGAAAAAGCCAGATATCTGAGTATCTTCAGGATCCATCTGAACAGTGATTGCCTCTCTGCCCGCCCCCCCTTACATCCCACTCTTCCTGATGAAGCAGTTGGATCTCCTCCACACTGCATGCTCCATTTGATGGATGTATCCACCCCCTTCCCTTCCTTTTCTCCTCCTTTGATGCTAATAATAGCTCATTTCAGTCGAGGGCTCGCTCCCTGCAGGATCATTATATGTATCATTCCATTTAATGGCCATATATACTGTAGGTATGATGGAACTTCCTGAAGTGGATCCCAGGCAACCATGTGTCTTGCCCAAGGTCACAGAGTCCACAACCAAAGGACTTCCCTTCAGACAGCAGAGCCTGTTGTCTCCCTGGCTGTTGGTGTCAGTCAGTATGCTGATGCAGATACATGGTGTGCCTCACACTGAGTCTGGTTCTATGAGGTTTCTCTCAAGAGAAACCAGAGATAGGATCCAATACTTAACTTGGAATCCCAACAGGAGAGCACTTGCCTATGTACAGTGTCAATGTGGTGTACCACTCACCTAGAAATTTCCAAATGTCAAGGTTTGAGTGTGGGTGATACGTGCTGCCAAGTCTTAAACAATGTCTTTTAGGGAAAGATTTGGGCAGGGAGGGAGAGGGAGAGGGAGAGGGAGAGGGAGAGGGAGAGGGAGAGGGAGAGGGAGAGGGAGAGGGAGAGGGAGAGGGAGAAGAGGCTACTGCACTCTTCATTCAATGTGGTGGGGGCCAGTCTCAAACTGGGGCATGGCAAAGCAGAGCACTATCCAAGTGAGCTATTTTGCCACCTCTCAACCCTAGTACATTTTTTTCTTTTTAACTGAAAGCCAGAAAGTTCAAGTTCCTTTGCTTTAAGTAGTTTTTTGGTGGTAGTATGGAGATTTGATCCCAGGTCTTGGGGTTCAGGGATTCACATATTTCTACTTCTCTGAACAATTTTGTTCATTAAAGGGAAGAAGAAGACAAAGAAGACAACTTGTTGTCCCCCTCTTCCTGGCTTGGTTTTTATTCCCAGATTCTTCATCTCAGGTCACTCTTTGGGAGGCTGATTGTGCTTCGTCTGTGAAGCCTCCCCTTGGAAGGAAAATTATATCACTTGCTGGAATAGCAGCGAGGAAAAGAGTTCATGACCTTGCATTGCTCTGCTCTGTGTCCTCTTCTCTTATACAGATAACGGGGGCGGGGGGGGGGGTGGGTTACACATTGAGGCAGACAGCCTTGTCTTATTAAATCTCTCTGCAAACATGCAGAAAGCATCCTGTATACCCGCTGGTCTTGTGTGGTGGTGAATCCTGGTTGCTAATCACAGACTACTTGCCTCTCCCTCTCCTTGACTCCAATTGTCCACATTTTGAAATAGTGACAGGAATGATGCCTGATTGTCAGTCATGGATCCCTGCAGATCACTGGGATACAGTCCTGTAAGGAATGGGCAACTCAAAGAGTGGGTCCCCTCTGCTGACATGAATGGTGGAGCTAAGAGGAGTGACTTCACGTATGCTATCCACTTTCATGATGCCTTTGATCGGCTGGCATTAATTAGCGGAGCTACGGTTGCCAACATTCAAGGAATGTAAAGTTCTGGCTAAGTGCTTGTTAAAAGTAATAATCTCATAAACTAAGCAGGTTCGAGTGTGGTGGGTGCCAAGAGAGAAGGTCTAGGGGGAAGGCTCTTGCTTCAGTTATGGCTCAGAGGCTGTGTTTTGCTCCTTTGCTCAGCAGCCCTCCCTCTGGGTCTACAAGGAGCTGGAGGCAGGGAGAGGCACTGCACCAACTGCTGGTTCTCCTGTATTTTCCCCCTGACCACAGGGCTGAGAGAGAAGGCTTTTCTGGATATAGATCTTGGGCAGAGAGGCCACTGTACTTGCATGCATCGGCTACAGGAGTCCAAGCTGCCACTCCACTGACATGAAAACTGATGTTTCCATCCACTCTTCTGCTAAAATGCATTCAGCTCTTTATTCATTTGACAAAATCTCTCCGAAGAGCCGACTGTGTGTTTAACACCACTTTAGGCCCAAGAAGCACAGTGAGCAGAATGATTGTCACATGCCGGGGAGGCAATTTTCCAATCCTATAAATTGATCTTTATTTTCTTTCCACATTCCAGATAAAAATCTCAACAGGATGCTTTTATGAAATACTGAATACTGTCAAGGTATGACCTTAGGTACTCAAGTGAGAACACTTACACAGAGCCTGGCATTATTAGGTGAGGAAATTATATCTTCACACATGCACACAATAAAACCAGCAAAGCAGGAGGAATTAACTGCACTCAATAAAAGCCTTGTAATCAGGCAGGCTCTAAGAGGATAGGTCTGGGAAGGCTTCGTGGAGGAGGTGAAAATAAAGCAGAGGTTCTAATACTCAGCACTTTCCGGGCTTTGGTCTCAGAACTGGATTCCAATTAAAGAAAATGTAAATAAATGTTAAGCGTTCTGTCCTTGCCTCTGGCAATCCTGTAATAGCCACTTTTTATTTTATTTGTTTTTTATTTGTTTATTATTGCTACCAGAATCCTGCTAGCTGGGGCTTGGTACAGCTTGGTATGATAGACAGAAAGAAATTGAGAGGAAAGGAGGAGAGGGAGAGGAAAAGGAAGGGGACCGAGGGAGGGGAAGGAGGGAGAGATGGGTAGGAAGAGGGAGAGAGAGAAAGAAAGGGAGAAAAACCTATAGCACTGCTTCACCTTATGTGAAACTTCCTCCATGTAGGTTGGAACTGGAGGCTTGAATCCAGGTCATTGCACAAGTTAACATATGCACTCAACCAGGTGCACCACCACCCCATCCCAACAGCTACCTTTGAAAAATTATTTTATTAGTGATTTAATAATGATTAGCAAGACTGTGGGATAAGAAGGGTATAATTGCAACAATTCCCACCACCAGAGTTTCATATCCCAGCCCCTCCATTGGAAGTCTCCCTAGTCTTTATCCCTCTGAGAATATTGACCAAAGATCTTTATGGGGAGCAGAAGGTGGGAGGTCTGGCTTCTGTAATTGCTTCTATGCTGGACATGGACATTGACAGGTAGATCTGTGTCCCTTCCCTGTTTCTGTCTTTCCCTAGTGCCGTAGGGCTCTCGAGAGGTGGGGTTCCAGGGCACATTGGTGAAGTTGTCTGCCCAGGGAAGTCAGGTTGGCATCAGGTAGCATCTGCAACTTGGTGGCTGAAAAGCATTAAGATAAAAAACAGAACACATTTTTTTTTAATAATCAGGAACCTAAAGGTAAGAGGATATCAGGTGAAATTTGGAGTCTTAATGTTGGAATAAGCTAGGAAGTCTATTTTACATATATTCCAAGGGGCCCATGACTTTACTAATTTTTGCTGACAACTAACATGCAGATGGGCTAAGAGTATTATCTGTTATCGGTTATGATAATAGGAATAGAAAGCTGGATAAGGACAGAGAGAGGCTCCCAATATGGGTAAAGTATATAAATACCATTAGGTGTAAATCCCACTGATCTGACCTAGGGCCCATGTGTATTCATATTTAGCACAGAAGCCTATGTAACCTCTGCATCCCTGTCAGTCTAGACTCACAGTCCATGGTCACAACTAGGACCATTCTAGGCTGCACTCATTTCAGGACCAATCTTCCTCGAGTGGCAGAGTATGTTGACCCAGTCTCCCTTCAGAAAGTGGAGCCATTTCTACCACTCTTGTTCTACATTGAGGGCAATGTCCTGTAGAGGCCTACAAGAGGGTTTATGATTGTTGTTCCTAATGGAGATGATCAGTGATGGTCCAACAGCCACTTTTAACAAAAGAAAAGCAATCAGACTCTCACAGGCTTTCCTTTGGTGGGCTCTGTTGCCTTTCAGATAACCCAGATTCAACTGTGCTGGCCAGCTCTGTGCTCAGGCTTCCCTGAACAAAGAAGTTCTATCCCAGCTTTCCGAATTCTTCTTTCCTAAAAAGAAATCCAGGGATGAGCTGTGAAATTTTACCAAGTATAACAGGAGAGCCATTGGGGCCCTTTGGTTTTAAATTGAGATCTCTGCACATAAAACCACTGAGGTTTGGCTTCAGATATTAAAGGCTGTCATTTCAAACTGATTGCCTCTTCCTGGACCTGCTCTCAGGGTGCCTGCCTAAGGCAGAGGAGAAGGGATATTTTCAAGTGACAGGTTTAAACAGCCTCCATGTGTGCAGTGCAATCATTTTTCCTGGGAAGCCTCCTGGGCTCATGCTGAGGGGCCCTGTGGGATCCAATCTCCCTCCATAAATTCATTGGGGCCGCATGCTGTCTGGCAGGCAAGAACTAGCAGGAGGGGACTGCCCAAGGCAAGGAAAAGTAGGAAGACAGAGGGCCTAAAGAAAGAGGGCCCAGCAGGGTGGGCGCCCCAGGACTGGCCCACAGACCCCTACTGGCGTCTGCACAGGACTGGACATTCTGTGAATGTTTCTGAAAACCTCTGCCACTCTATTGGGATGTTGAGAAAGTCATGGAGCATTTGTGCACAGGAATACACAGAAAAATACATCATGAATTTTGCAACAGGCCAATATTTAGATACTGTATGGGTGAGGGCAAAAAACTGGAAGCAGATGTAGAAAATTGGAATTCTAACCTTTATGATTGATTGATTTTTAGATAGGCAGAGAGAGAATGAGAGAGAGAGACACCACAGCACTGGAACTTTCTCCACTGCAGTGAGGGCTGGGTATGAACCTGGGTAAAATGCATGACAAAGTGGTACATTATCCAAGTGAGAAAAATGGTAGTCCTCTCTCTAACCTTGTTTTTAAATGTTTATTTTGTGTAACTTTCTCCACCCAGGTTATACCCTTCCAAACCCAGACTCTCTGATCTCCACCAGGGAGTGTAAGCTAGTAAATTCCAGGCAATGACACCTGCTGAACTCACCTCCCAGTGTATCTAGGAGTGAACAGCTGATCTGAAACATTTTGCAAAGCAGTATCACAGAAGTGAATGACATGTAGGTAGTACTATCCCCAGCTGCAACAACAGGAGAACTGGAATCCAGGGGTTCTAAGAGCACGTACCTAATTTGCTATTCGCACAATATAACCCTGGAGGCCAGACTGTCCTGAGTACCTATTCTGAGCCAGTGCAGCAATGAAGAGAATGGATTACATCCCAAGAGCAAAGACCTCCTAAGACAGACAGACACTACCCTATCTCACCTCATAAGCTGAGGGTTTTGACCTTGGCCATGGCCCTCTGATATTCCTCAGGAAACTGACATAGGCAAGGTACTCCCTGGGTGGGACTGACCTAACTTCCTTTTGTGTGTGACCTCAGGCTCAGTCTGGCTCCTCTAGACATCTTGGAGAGATGAAATTGAGTTGGCCTTTGCCTAGACTCCAGCAAAACTGTACTGACTGCTCCTTGTGGTGCAAAATGGAAGTCAACCAAAATGCAGCACCTCCTGGATATTGTCTAGTGCCTCCTGGATATATACCTTTCTTGCTGGTGGGCCGCAGGTAACCCATATGTCAAGAGGGCCCCAGCCTGCCCATGAGCAAGTGTATGTGTGTGTGTGTGTGTGTGTGTGTGTGTGTGTGTCTCCAAGGCTTCTCCTCTTACTTTAAAATCTAGTGTTTTGAGCTCAAGGGACAGGTCACTTGAGAGTGTGTGTGTTCTGTCAACAGAACAAGTGACCTAGATTCAGACCTTGACCATGGAACCCTGAGAGTGCACACAACTGGGAAAACCACCAGTGCTATGGTATCTCCCTTCTCTCTGTTTCTTTTTTTATTATTTATTTATTCATTTATTCCCTTGTTTTGCCCTTGTTGTTTTATTGCTGTAGTTATTGATGTAGTCGTTGTTGGATAGGACAGAGAGAAATGGAGAGAGGAAGGGAAGACAGAGATGGGAAGAGAAAGACAGACACCTGCACATCTGCTTTACCTCCTGTGAAGCAACTTCCCTGTAGGTGGGGAGCCAAGGGCTTGAACCAGGATCCTTACACTGCCCTTCTCTCTGTTTCTGTCTCCCTCTATCTAAATAAAAAAGCTAGAGTAGGAATAATAATACCATGCACATGTGGATTATTACAAATAATGATAAGTATACAAATAAAGTTCAGTGATATTCTAAACATTTAATAGCTTACAGGTTAGGTTTCCCAGATACCCATATATTTATTTTTTTAATGTTTATTTTATTTTTATGAAAGGGAGGGTGTAAGGGAGGGAGAGAAAGAGAGGGAAGGCATAGAGCACTGCCTGACTCTGGTTTATAGTAGTTCTAGGGTTTGAACCTGGGACCTCAGAAACTCAGGCACGAAAGTCTTTTTTGTCTTCATTATGCTCTCTCTCTGAGCTGACACCAATATGTTTGAACTTGAAATATTCAAGGCCTCTGCAGCCTCTCTCAGAAAGAAATTCCCTTCTTCTCCTATGTAAGCCAGGTGGCTCCTTGAGATGCTTAGGAAATGCATACCCAGCAATCACCTTGCCCTTTTCAACCCGAGAGACTTCTTGCTGGAAATAGAGGCATTTAGGAATCTCAACATCCTATTAATGGTGATGATCTGACAAAAGCACACGAATGGAGATATTTGGGTTCACAGCTGACAGATGATTTATGTGCAGAGATGTCATGCGGGTGTAGAGTGTGTCTCCTTTTAGAAGACAGTTCATGACTGGGGGCAGGGGATTCCATCAATGTGACATGGGGGGAGGGGTCCAAAGCCTGGGGGACCCTTAAAAGACATATGTGAGGCTGCCTGGGGCGGTATTGCAGGTGGGGAGGGGCAGGCTTATAAGGATAACATCACTCGTACTCTGGTCTTGAAGTAGGTTTGCACTAGCACAGGAAGAGCAGACTTCTTCTTCTTCTAGCGTTTGCCCTTCTTCCGTAGCCAGTCAACAGCGTCAGGTTGAGCCTGATGTAAAGTTTCGAGACCTCCTTTGAATCTGGAGAGGTGGCAGTCGTTGACTATGTGGGTCATAGTCTGTCTGTAGCCGCAGGGGCAGTTCGAGTCGTCTCTGGCTCCCCAGCGATGGAACATAGCGGCGCACCGGCCATGGCCTGTTCGATAGCGATTGAGGAAGAGCAGACTAAGCCAATTTATTTCCCTAAGATGCAGTAACTAAATGGGAGTTGATAAAGTGAAATATATTTAGGAATCACAATCTGTTCCAGGGAGGTGGGAATAAGAAAAGAATTGTGTGTGTGTGTGTGTGTGTGTGTGTGTGTGTGTTGGGGTGGGTGGTGGATGGCTTGGTGCCCCGGCCTGCGGGGTCTATCAATGGAGACCTAGGGTAGGGGGCGAAAGAATGAAGGGGACAAGAGACACAAAGAATGAGAGCAAGACAGGAGGTCTGATCAAGCTCTAAAATTTTTATTTTGCAGCTGAAATATAAGCACAAACAATGAGGAAGTTCTGCTAAGGTAGTGGGAGAGGGAGGTGGGTGAGCGACTTTCCAAACAGCTAGATGGTAATCTCAGTTCCAATGGTCAGAATGTCCTCTGGAATGTCCTCTCACCAGCTATATGAGAGACTTAGCTAAGGCCTTGGCCCCCAGCAGCTTGGCAATGGCACCCCCAATAGAGTGGACATAATATAATGCACAAGGACACAGGTTCAAGCCTATTGGGTGGGGGGGCTAGGAGCTGTGGAGCAGTGCTGTAGATGTCTCTCCTTCTTGATCCCTCCCTTTATCTCTCAATTTTTTCTGTCTCTATCCAACAAATAAATTAATTAAATATATATATTTTTAAATACAGTGGGTGATAAATGTCTAAGTGTAGCCCCTGGAGTCCCCACTGGGGGTGTCCACCTGACACTGGCCCTCTGGTACTAGTAGGCTGCTTTGAGTCCCTGAGGGCTACAGCATTCCTGCAGGTCTGCCCCCTCCCTTTTTCTCTGATTGGTGTCATCCAAGTGTTTATCAGCTTTTATGCCCTCTCAAGCACCTTCCTTAAGAGAAAAATTGAATTGGTCCCATTAGCTTGATTCTAGTAACAATGGAGAAGGTAATGGATTCCGGACTCACTAGCCATTTAATTTAAATGTTAAAATCTTCCTGTGATTGACCTAGATCCATCACTGCCACTGCCACTTGCTATTGAGTTAGCTCTGCTCAGGAGAGTAGAGGTGCTGGCGGGCTCTGCAGGTCTTCACTGAGCCCATTTGTAAAAGTTCAGAGTGGGGGGAGGAGAAAGGTCACCCAGTGGAAGCAGATACAGGAAAGAGGACACAAGAAAGAGGTTGGGAAAGCCAGGAGCTGGATCTTCCAACTCTCCACAGTCTTCCTACTACTTAAGACCATCATCTCTCTCTTAGAGCAAAGGCTCAGTTACTTTGCATTGGAACAGTTGGATAATGAAAAAATAGGACTGGGGGTTTATTTGGAACTTGAATTTAACTTCTATCAACAGCTGCAGGGAAATTCATTTCTGAACACATTCCCGTGCCCAATAGTCAAACCAGACAGTGCAAAGTCAGTCCTTTTGGGTCTCAATCTAGCATGCACTTGTATGCACACACACACACACACACACACACACACACACACACACACACACACACACAGGCACTTGAGTTTTAGAGCCAAATCCATTAACTCCAGGAAAGCATGAACTGTATATTCTGGTTCACCCCTGGACCCCAAGAACCTATCCCAGCCACTGTCTGACAGGAAGAAGGAAGTGGAACGTGGAACTTGAGGATTTTTTTTTTTTTGACAGAGGCAGAGAGGAAGAGAGACAAAAGAGACCACAGCACCAAAACTTTCTTCAGTGCAGTGGAGGCCATACTTAAACCTGGGTCACATTTATTGCAAAGCAGTGCACTGTCTGTGGGAGCTATTTCAGCAGTCCTGGTTGTTTTGGTTTATTTGTTTCTTTCTTTTTTTTTTTTTTTTTTACACTGTGCTTGAGTAGGGGATGGAAATGGGGGGGTATTGAAGGAACCATAGATTTATGTAGATTTGGGGGCTATATCTAGACTTTTTGTGCCTCTGCTTAACTGTTCTACTCACAGAATGTTCTGCGGGCACCTACACAATCTGAAAACCCAGCTGTCCTACGTAGTCGCTACACACAACCTGATGCTGGAGGCTTACACCCTCAAACAGTTCCTCTTTGTAAATAGCCAATCCCAGTGAAACATATGTCATACATTTATCTGTGGAATACATGATGTCTTGCTTGGAAAGTTTTTTGCACAGTATTTTGGTATCTATTATAAAAACCCAATGGCTAAGTGCTATTAGTCTTAAATGGCATTTCATGAATCTGTCTTTGTGCCAAATTACGATGTGAATCGATCTTAGAAGAGGTCTTAGTTTCTTTTTCTGTAACTACATACCCTTTCTTTAAATGGACCTCATGGGAGGGGGAGGAAGAGACACAAATCCTCTATCACACACCTGCCAAGCAACCTTGGGTCAGTGCCTCCTCTCTGTGGGCCCCGGTTTTGTATTGTTTTGTAGAATGTGGAGGACAGACTTTAAAAATCATTCAGGATCTTGATAGTGATTGTAGTCACAGTGGCAACAGTCCTTCTTCCAGAAAACTTAACTACGTCGCTAGGCACTGTTTGCAGTGCTTTGCTTGTGCTCAGGCATTTAATTCACACACTAATCCCACTGAGATACTTAACATTACCATCCCCATCCTGATGAGGAGGAAAGTGGGACACTAGGAGGCCAGCCTCTCTAGTCCACAGTTGTCCAGCCAGCAGGTGAAAGAGGCAATATCTGATGGGGCAGAGGAGACAGCATAATAATTTTGCAAAAGACTTTCAGGCCTGAGGCTCTTAAGTCTTACATTCAATCCCCAACATTATAAATAAGCCAGAGCTCTACAGTGCTCTGGTCTCTCTTCCCCCACCTCCTCATATATTTCTGTATCTTTCTTATATTCTTTCATTAATAAAATATTTTTTAAAAGTTGATGTCTGAGTTACAGAAGGAGACCATCAGTCTGTGTAGTAAAATTAATGATTCTGGAGTTTTGTGCTGCTATGATTTAGTGAATCTTCCTAAACTAGATGAACCTAGTGACCAGAATGTCTCTACTCAATTGGCTTTATGTTGTGGCCTGACCTTGACATCAAACAATATTTCCATCCATAAACAGTGAAGCCCATGATTGCCAAATAAATGAGAGAATATTTGCTATGGTGAAAATGTCCCGATGGACTGAGTTATTATTACAGTGTTATGATTATAACAAGAATAATAGGCCTTTATGGAACACTTTAGGTCCCCCAAGTATTTCATGGCCATCCTAATTAGACAGCCTGATGACATATTCTAGAGAGATGACTGCAGGCATATATTTCAATGTTTCTGTGCCAGGAAGCTCATCTTGGGGTGGAGGGACAGGTAGGAGATCAAAGAATGCCAGCCATGCTGAACCCAGGAGCAGGCCAGCAGCTCAAGACTGAGCAGCCCCTAATATGTTGGAACTATAATACTTACTCCAGTTCCCTCTGGGCAACTTAAATCAAAAGTTAAATACAAAGAGGGAGTTCCCTCTTTGTATTTTCATTGCTCTAGTTACATTTTATGAAACCATCTGCTGTCACAAATATGCTTAAAATCAATTGGGTGTGTGTGTGTGTGTGTGTGTGTGTGTGTGTGTGTGTGTTTTAAGGAAAAGAACAAGAAATTTCTATGGGCTGGTGATATAGCTTACTTGGATAGTGCACTGCTTTGCCATGTGTGCCATAACCCAAGTTCGAGCCCTGGCCCTACTACACTGAAGAAAGTTTCTCAGT
The DNA here is from genome assembly GCF_950295315.1 of Erinaceus europaeus. Lineage (NCBI taxonomy): Eukaryota > Metazoa > Chordata > Mammalia > Eulipotyphla > Erinaceidae > Erinaceus > Erinaceus europaeus. The sequence continues at coordinate 32,528,675 of NC_080181.1, read as the reverse complement.
CTCTCTCTCTCTCTCTCTCTCTCTCTCTCTCTCTCTCTCTCCCTCTTTCTCACTGCCTTCTTTGTCTCTATTAGAAATGAAAAACAAAAGGAAAGAAAACGGTTCACTCATTCTTCTACTAGTGCAGGGAGCCATAGGCCCAAGTGTTGGGACTGTGTGTAAGCTTGATAGAGCTTAGGGAGAACTCCCTATCCTTGGATGGAGGTCTGAGAAGATACCCTCTTGGTTAGTCTCTCTCAACCGAGGTGAGCAAAAGGGGAGAAACTCAGACTTAGTTCTTTCCTTCTTGACTCTCAGGCCCACAGAAACCCCAATACTTCTCCCCATTAACTGCAGGCCACATGGCTGCCTACTTTAAGATTCACTTACTCAGAGTTCACAAAGGGGAACACACCTTATCACACACTCCTAGCAGTGCCCTTTGATGTCCTCAATTTGCATCAAACCTTGTTATCTTCTCTCTATCTTGCCTTAACTGGTTCAACCCCTCTCCTCCCCTCAAACTGCCTGCGTCAGGAGACTGATTATCTTGACCTTTATGTATCTGCATCAATTCTTATCATACCAGCCCCCTACCATAGGGGCAAGCTGACCTTTAAGAGACCTGTAATTTCTGACAAATTTGAATAATGTTCTTTATTTGGTTTTCTACTTAAACCTTGCCCACCTGCTAATCAATGAGACCTGAGACCTGAGACTTGAGATCTGAGATCTGAGCACGCTGCAGGTCTCCCCGGTGTCATTACTTCATGTCGTCTCTTGCGCGAGTGAGAAAGAACTGGTCCGTTAACTTTCCCCTGGAGATCACCCTGCCAGAGACCCCGACACCCAAGGAAGAAGGTGACCAACATGGCTGCCCCATGGATGGAAGAGCAACCAATAGATCAGCTTGTTGGGCAGGATCTGGGCAGTCTTCTGGGGAGTGAGGTGTAGCCATGTGACTGACTTGGTTTCTTGGAGGGAAGCTAGGTGCTCTAAGCTGAGAGATAATCCTCATCACTGGGATATGGCTTATTTGCTGAGATCTGTGCAGCGACAGGTTGAAGAACAAGAGAACAAGCCCACCAGCTGTCCCCTCCAGGCACTAAGCTCCAGCAAGCCAGACCAAGGCAGCACCATCTCCATCTGTGGGCCATCCCAGGGGCCATACACATGGATGAAAGCGACAAGCCATCTTGTTCCCTGCCTCTTGTTCAGCTTCCCTTGGACACAGCTGAGCAAGATGAGAAAGCACCTCAGGCTACTCTTGGCTTAGAGACTCATGGCAGAATGCTGCCCTCCCATCTCAACCCAAAACGAGCAGCTGCTAGGGGATTGCAACGCATTGGCCCTTCTCGTTGTTCATTTGAAATGTTATCTCAGCTGGGCAGTTCTTGCAAATGAGCTTTTCAAGCTTACCCCCTCCTCCCCCATACCCTCCCCATCACCACCCCTACACAAGACCGGCTCCTGCCAAAGCCCAGCCCTACAAGTGGTACACATTAACTAAATTGCAGCTTACTGGCTCTGCTGGGAGTGTTTCCAACCTGAGTTCCTCTGGCTTAACACTTGGATGCTGATGACAGGACCTGGTGGGTCAGATGTGACAGAGAGACACAGGCTTCAGAATCACAGTGGCCAGAGTTAACATCTCTGAGTCTCACTTTGCAGGCTGGTTCCTGGATCCATCCATAAGGGATAGTGAGAGATTTTTTTTCCCTGCTTTGTTGTTTTCAGTTTTGTTTTATTTCCTTCTTAACAATGAAAACATCTTTCTTTTTGCTACAGAAAAAAATTAAATAAATAAAGTAACAACCATGTACTTCATAAGTATCTGCAATTGTACCCTGAAGGTTTGTGAAGCATAAAACAAAACCCTTCATCAATTCTGCTGAAAAATCACCCTCATTTCTTTCTCTACATGTTCCCTCGATGTGGTTTCTTCCCATGACCCTGTCTCTGGAGTTTCCCTGGCTCTATGGCCTCCTCCCACCCAGTATGTTTTCTACTGCAAGATAAGAATGGAAGGAGTGGGGGTGGCTGGGAAGGTTCAGTGATTTAGAACATGAAAGGAAAGAGAAATGAATGAGAAAAACAGGAGGAAAAGATGGTGTTTGCTCAATCCTATCTCCAATAGGCAAGCGTTTGTTTGCCAGAATTTTTGTTTGTTTCTTTCTTTGCTGTCTTACTCTAAATTGTTGTCCTTTTGACTCCTTTTCCTTGAGGCCTAGTTACAAAGACTTTCCAGCACAAAAGGACTTCACTCTGCAGCTGTTTCCATATGTGAAACCATTGTATCAGGTTGTGAGTATGATTGAGGGGGGTGAGCCACTGAGCTAATTAGACAGGCATTTGGACAGTCTAGAACATTTGCTCTGAAGCATGTGTGGTTTCATCACTTCCGGTCTGACTCTGTCATTCACATAGAGAAAGAGGGGGGAAGGAAAAGGGAGAGGAAGAGGCAGAGAGACAGGGAGAGGGCTATATCACAGGAGCTTCCTCTGATGCTGTGACACCCTCATGTGATACTAGGGTTGACCCTGGGAAGTGGACATGGCTGGGCAAGTGTCCAAAAAGTAGTGAGTTCTCTCCCAGATCCCTGAATGTCAGGTGGGGTGGTACTCATGTGAATTTCCCCTAAGATGCCTTCTTGTCCCCCAGCCCCTAGTGAGGCACCACTTCTCTTGCCCCAAACTGATTAGGGCTGGCTGCCCTTTTAGCAGGACACATCTTTTTGCTCCCATGCTTATATATCCTAAGGAATTGGAAATTTCAGCTTTCTCAAGTAAAATCCAAATGTCCAAAGCCCATGAGGCTGAGACCTGGGATGACTCATCAGGTGCTTATTATTCCTAGTGTTTTCCAACCTGCTCTCTTGTCCCCACCTGTCACCATGCTGCCAGCGTTTGATTAACGACAGGGCCTTCCATCCCCAATACATCCCGCCCACTCTTCTTCCTTCCCGTGTCCATGCATGTCCATTTTCATTCTCCCCTCCTTCTTGTGGTATCTGGTTTATTTAGGATATGAAAGGGTGATGCAAAAGTCCAAAATAAATGATGCTCAATAAGAGGTGAAGACAATGACATAGTTTATAAACACCAGAGGCCAAGCCAGGCAGAGAGGCAGGGTCTGTGTTCAACCACCCCCTCATCCCCACCCATCCACCCCTCCTCAGTTGCTGACCACAGCCTCCTGGGTTCACAGTCCTCCTGTGAGAATCCAAGCACATCTAGGGGCTCAGATGGTCTTCACCTGAACTGTATGTCCATCACTGAGGTATAAGGTAGACCTATGACCCCTACCCAGGCATCCCTACATAGGTGACAGAGAGACACAGAGATTGAATTGCTACCAGCAGCAGCAGCAGCAGCAGCAGCAGCAGCAGCAGCAGCAGCAGCAGCAGCAGCAGCAGCAGCAGCAGCACAAAGCCAGAATGTTCAACAGTTGTTGCTTGCTGTCAGGCAAGTCCCCTGAAGTACTCTGACAGCCACAAAGAGTGACACCTCCTCCCCATTTTCTCCTCCCCACCTGACCCATATGCAGCTTATGCCCACTCACTTGATATGGAATCTTGTTTACCTGGTTGTGTAATAGCACCTGGTGCGGGGGGGGGGGGGTCTCTATGTTTTTTTAATTAGGTAGAGACAGGGAAGCACAGAAAGAGGGAGGGAGGGAGAAAGACAGACAAAAAGACATAGATTCAGAGCGTCATCTTTCAGGGCATTGAACGCTGGGGTCAAATCTGGGTCACATACATGGCAAACCAGCACATCCTCCAAGTGAGCTACAGATGGTGGGTGTCTACATGTGCCCAGATGGTGGGTGTCTACATGTGCCCAAGTGCCATCTTCTCTGTCTGGGAAGGTCAGCCCTGTTCATCCCCAAATCAGAGTCACTTCAAGTTCCTGGCTCCTGGTGGATGGGGAGTGAGAGCAGTTATGTCTGGGGACTCTGAAGGTTTGCCTTGATCTCAGGAAGCTGAGCTGGGGTTTTAAGAGAGAAATAATGAATCTGGTGGCAGCAAAGTGTTGTTACTAAACTGAGATGCATAAAAGAATTCACAGTGGGGAGCTGGGAACAGGTTTAAACAATACAAGGTTTATTAGGTAAACAGGTAGAAAAGCAAAATAAGCAATTATCATCAAGGGTTAAGCATATGCTTGGCCCATAAAGTCTGAGTATAATTATCAAAAGTTTAGTCCCATAAGATAAACAATTATCAGCTCTGGTAAAGGTTGTTCATGGCTATAGAGGGGTCTAAAAGTTTACCAGTTAGCAGAGTTATACATGTTCAGTTCCCAGGAGAAGTAGTCCTCTGAAATGCTTCTGACCAAGGGAAGAAGCAGCAGCCAAAGAGAGGGGCCTACTCCAAGTCCATGCCTTTGATACATTCCCTTCTCTGTCAGGCCTCCTCAGGCTGATGTCATTTGCATGCTAATAGTCCCAAATTCCAGCTGGGGTCACAACAGCAAAGGAGAAAAGAAAGCTCCCTCACTCCAGTAAGACACACTCAGAAGAGGAGAATACAAGTTATTCTGCCCAGTGGGGGTGTCTTCCCTGATGATCTTGGATTGTGAAATTGTAGGCTCAGGGTACTAAGGGGAAACCTGAGTTGGATAATTATGAGACCAAACACACACAGGTCAGAACTCACTGACCAGAGGATAAAAACAATACTGTGCAGGGATCCCATGTGCTCTGAGTAGCCACACACCTTCAGCTTAATTCCCCTTATGTCTCTGAGAGATAAAGGACACCTCCTACAGGTGTCCCTCCTCCACCAGAAGAGGGGGCTGCCACTCCCACTGGGCTAAAGACCCAACTCCAGGTGGGCACTGAGGCCACTACAGACTCACCTGCCTCAGAGCCCACTGTGAAAGGTAGCTAAGCCCAAATGTGAATAAGTAGGATCTGGTTCACACTTGAAATAATTCAGTAACTCTCATCGACACTGGGTACCAGAGAAGAAAGGAAACCCATACTCAGATCAGACTCTAAAGTCCAGTTCACACAGCTAGCATGTGAAGGCCAGTAGGAACTTACAGATCCACTGCAGGTGTTAGACAACCTGAGGCCAAGGGGTTTTGTTGTTGTTTTTCTTTGGGTGGGGTGGGGGGGCAGATTTGCTTAGGGCATCAGTTATCACATGTGTGGCCTTCTTCATCCTGAGCTACTGAGGAGGCAGATAATAGAATATTCTGGACAGATGTTCAAAAAGAAAGAAAGAAAGAAAGAAAGAAAGAAAGAAAGAAAGAAAGAAAGAAAGAAAGAAAGAAACTGGGTTCTCTACAGAGGCAAGTGTGACCCAGACAGGACCCATGTTCAAGAATGTCTTCTGAGTATCATAAAATAGCAAAACATCTAAAAAGAGAAAACAGGCTTTTTTGCTCGATAATTTCAGATTCTCATTTCTGGCAATAAAGTTAAATTAAATTAAATTAAAAACGGAAGGCTATATAACCTGTGAGATTAGTTCTGTCCATTTGCTGGGGTGTGACTCACCTACAAGCTAGGGGAGAGGGATATAAGGAGGACCTGCAGCCCGAGCAGAGAAACCAGACTGACTCAGGAGACAGACCACTACAGGAAGCAGGAGTGAGGGGGCCTTCTATGCATATTGAGATGCCCTTGGAGCTCAGGACTTAAAAATGGAAAAGGAAGCTTGTGAGTGGGCCAGTGAGGGTGTAAGAGTTTGGGAAAAGAATTTAGAAGTAGTGGAGGTAGAAAATCTGAGTGCTTTGAGGATCTGAAGTAGGCCCAAAGGATATACATACATGTCAGTCTAGCTTCATGTCTGAGGGACTGCGCTGGTGACAGGGTTCTTAGACTCCGTTCCTTCACTGCTTTTTAGTGAGCTTCCTTTCTGACAGCTAGAAAGCCTGATGAGACTGAGGGCAACTGTGAGGCAGCCCATAAAGGCAGAAGGCATCCTGGCACTTCTGTGTTTCTCCCCTCTTTTCATTCCCCCAGCAAAGCCCCTGGTGCCGAACTCACCTTCCTGTGAGTCATGGGCAAAAATCAGGCACCTGATGAACATGGAGAAACCACCTTGTGCCTGGTATTCCTTTCACCTATTTAGTGCCAACCGCAGTGGGACCTAGTGACCTAGTACACGCTTGTCCTGACTCAAACTGCAGAAAAATCAACAAATAGTATGCCAAATCCCAGTACTCAGTTTCTCAGACTGGTACAGTGCCAGGGATGAAGGGCTATATGGGTTCTGTAATGCCTGGTTAAGGAATAGTGACACAGTCTGTCAAAGAGACAGCATGACACAGAATAGAAGTGATGTAACTGCAGCCACTTGGGCCACCAGAATCTGATTGATCTATGCTGGAACTTCATGAAAATGGTATCAGATGATTTCAAAAGTTTGGGCTCTTTGGCTTGACTGCATATGCTGATGATGTCTCTGTGTGCTGCAAAGTGTCAGCAGGCTGGAGTTCTGGGGGCTTCCCCTGCATTGGGCAGTTGGTAATATCCACCATCTTGATTTAATAATCCAATAGCACAAATGTTAGTAACACTCCCCTGCCTTGTGGAGACCAAACTGTGGCCAACAGAAATATCTTCTGGACTTACCAAATGACCATTAGGAGCCAATTTGTTCCTGGTTGATAGGGGAGTCAAATAATCACAGACTTCTACATTAAGACAAGTTGTACTCAGTCATGTGACAGTGTTGTCATCTGTAAGCTGGTTATCAGAAGGTAAGGGGGGCAGCTGGGGTATAGTTCAGTACCAAAAAGACAATGTCACACACCTGAAGCCAATATAATATTGTGATGTGATGACAATTCAACACAGAAAATTTATGCATGTACCAACAACTATATTTATTGTTGACTGTAAATCATTAATCTCCCAATAAAAATTACTCACATAACGTAAGTGTCTTATAACTCACTATTTCTCTAATAAAATAATAAAAATACATTTTCTTCTTTTAAAATTAATTAATTTATTTATTTATTCCTTTTGTTGCCCTTGTTGTTTTGTTGTTGTAGTTATTATTGATGTCATTGCTGTTGGATAGGACAGAGAGAAATGGAGAGAGGAGGGGAAGACAGAGAGGGGGAGAGAAAGACAGACACCTGCAGACCTGCTTCACCGCCTGTGAAGTGACTCCCCTGCAGGTGGGGAGCCGGGGGCTCGAACCGGGATCCTTCCTCTGGTCCTTGTGCTTAGCGCCACCTGCGCTTAACCCGCTGCGCTACCGCCCGACTCCCAAAAATATATTTTCTGAAAAATTACAAATTCCACATCACACCAGGCCTGCTGGTGTTTCTTGAAGCTTCAAAATTTCTTGCTGTATGACCCTCGAGTTAATGTTTTAACAAAGCTCTCCAGTGAGTGTGGAGAAAATTTTGGAAAACACTACTACATGGTAGCCCCTTGTCATGTGTAGCTATTTAAATCACAGTAATTAACTTAACTAAAACCAATCATTTTCTTGTCAGAGCATAGGACTAGCACATATGAGGCCCCCACATTCAATCCTTGACACAGTCATATGCTAAAGCTGAACAGTGTTCTACTCTCAGGCTCTCTCTCTCTCTCTCTCTCGTAAATAAATACATTTCTGAACTTTTTTTTCTCATTCCCAACCACACTTCAAGTACTTAGAGGCCATATGTAATTGGTAGCTAGTGGAACTAGAGAAAAGAGCTCTAGAATACTGCATCACTATAGAAAGTTCTTTAGGGATGTGCTGATTTCTACCATAATGAAATTGCAGCCAGAATGAACATGCTTCCATCAACCACAAGCCTCGCACTCCTGCTATCGCCCAAGTCTTATGCAATATAGACCAGCTACCTTATGGGATTATGTCACTGGATATAAAAGTGTGTTGGGAGAAACCACATGTCTTCCTCCCTTATGCTCGCATAGAAGATAAACATAGCAGCACTTACTAGCCCACAGCCTATCTGTGGTAGCAGCCAAGGAAATTGGGCAGAAAAAAAAACATAAAATTTGGGCAAAAAAATGCATAATATAGAGCACATAGGGTTACATCATACTTTAAGGCAATACTTACAATAGGGAAATAAAATACAAATATCACTTCTATCACATGGATAGCAAAGAATGGTGGGAATGTAGTGTTAGGCACAGTGTTGTGTTTAGCTTTATTTAATCAATTAATTTATTGAGTTAGTTAGTTAATTAGTTATTTTCCTCCAGGTTTATGAAACCGCTGCTTTTTTTTTTCATTTTTTACTGGATATGACAGAGATAAATTAAGAGAGGAGGGGCGATAGGGAGCGAGAAAGAGAGACACCCGTAGATCTGCTTCACTGCTCATAAAGTGTCCCCCTTGTGGGTAGGGAGCCATTAGCTTGAACCAAATCCTTAGGAGGGATCTTGTGCATAATACTATGAATGATTAACTGAATACACCACCACCTGCCCCCCTGTGCTTAGCTTTAGTGTGGGGTCCTGAGAGTGAATTTATCCTAGTGCCTCTGCAAAGATCCCATATACAACTTATGATTTAAATGAGTACTAACTGTAATTCTCTGGGATATATTTATAGAATTCTTACTCTGTCAAGACAAAGAGTTTAGTATCTCCAGAATAAATAATAACCATGCCATTAGCACCAAAATTTGGGCAATCTGGAAGAAGAAAAATACCTATACATATGTCACTACTTCGAAGTCTCTACCTTGGCAGGAGCAGACATCACTAATTAATCCCTGCACTTTCTTCTTTGGAGCGTGGATGCAGTCAGAATCAATCTATATGAGGTCATGTACACAGGAAGACTATAGTTCAATGTCTTTATAATTTCTTCCCCCTCACTGGGGCTACCCCACTCTGGGTCAACATTTTCAAATAGAAAGAGCGGCAGAGAGAAAGAGGGAATACAACCACAGAATCTGCAAGGGAGGTAGCACAATAACAATGCAAAAGATGTTCATGCCTGAAGCTCTAAGGTCTCAGGTTTAAACTCTGCCACCACCATAAGCCAGAGCTCAGCAATGCTCTGGTTTAAAAGGCAAATTAATAATTAAAGTATGATATCAGAGGTCCTCAAAGAAAGAAACTGCAGCACAGAAGCATCCTCCTGTGTAGTGGGATCCAGGATGCACCTTGGATCAAAAGCATAGTAAAGCAGGCCTCTTTCCAGGTGAGCTATCTTGGGTTTTTTTGTTTGTTTTGGTTTTGCTTCGATCAGAGCACTGCTCAGCTTAGGCATAAATATGGTGGTGCTGGGAATTGAACCTGGAACCTTGGCACATCAGGCCTAAAAGTCTTTTGCTCAGCTATTATGCTATCACCCCAGCTATGTCCTTGTCTTCTAACTCAGATTCTCCTGTCTAAATGCCTTGTTTTGGAAAGCCCAAGTACAGTTTTGTTTTGTTTTATAAGTGCTGCATAACATTTATCTTTTAGTCATTTACTTAAACACTAAAACAACTTTTAAAGGACTTTTTTTTTAAGTTTAGAAAGTCTTGGCTTCCAAAAGATGATCATTTAATGTTTACTGGCCTCATTCCTTCTCTATCAACAAACCCAGTATTTCAGTAAAAGCTGGGATTTGCCCTCCCACGTGAAGTTATTATCAGTCTCAGGAGCTGCACAGACACTAGTCAACATCAAAAGGATCCATGGATTCCATTTTAGCTGCTGCTTCTTAACTTGATTCCAATTTGGATTATACCATGTCTGGAATTCTCTATGACTTATTCGAAACTAAAAATAAAATAACACATTTAAAAAATGCACAGACTGTTCCCACTCAGACTCAGGCCATTTCAGCAAGACCTCCCTTGCAGAAAGTCAGTCTTGAGTGAAATCTTCTAGAGGCAGAAAAAAGCTCTTAAATTTGGACCATAAAACTCAGTGGGTTCAGTGAGACTTGGCCCCATGCTCACTCGTGTCTTTTGAGATAGGCTGAGAGAGGGCTTCAGTGAACAAGAAAATGTAAAAACACTGACCTCTCAAGCAGGGCACTGGGGTCTTGGAGGAAACTCTCAGCTCCCCTCGGCTCTCAGGTAAGTTGAGGGATGTGATCATAAGCCAGTGCCTTCAATTTTTGTCATGTTGGGAGTTGTCATCTTTTTCTTCTTGATTCACTCTGTGTACCTTCGTATGCTTAAATTTTGAAGTACTTTTTTTAAGATTTACTTTACTAATTTTATAGGAAATAGACATTTTCATACAAGAAAAAGAGACCTAATTTTTATCCAGAAAAGGAGAGCCCACTTTGGTACATATGGTGCCAGTCACCAACTGGGAGTCTTGGTCATGCCAGTCCTGTACTCTACCAACTGAGCTATGTCTCAACTCACAGAATAGAAATATATGAAAGGAAATAAATATGTAGGAAACTTCCAGTCAGTCATTTACTCATTTTCAGGGAATCCCAAGGAAATACCCCACCCCACTCCCACACAACCACCATTAGTCATTTTAATCACGGGAAAGGATGAGTAGTAATACAAATGAAGGTTCATCAGTGGACGGTCTATTTTGTGGAGGAGATTTTAAGATGCAGCAAGGAGTCCAGAGCAGTAGAGTTTTACAACCAACAGAGACTGTTAGAGCTGAAAGGAAATTGGAGGAATGGGAGGTTTTAAGGAATGCAGGCTACGGACCCAAAGGCAAAGGTCTACCCCAGTCCCTGAAAGAAAGACACAATGTTACAATAAAGAGGGAACTTTGTTGTAGGCAGTTGACCTGGGACAAATATTTAGTCTTCAGCAAGATTATACTAAGACTGAGTTAAACTAAATCAAACCACACCTGAATTAGCTCTCTTTGCTTCTTCCTTCCTTTGTTTTCACATTGTCTTTCTTCCTTTCTTTATTTTAGATAGAGACAGAGAAAGGAGAGAGAGAGAGAAACCACAGCACCAAAGTTTCCTTCAGTGTGATGGAGACTGAGCTCAAGCATGTGTCATGCACATGATAAAGCAGTACACTATCCAAGTGATCTATTTTGCCAGCCCTAACTCTATTGTTAAGACAGACATACACACACATGCTCACCCTGTGTTTAATTATGGTTTGATTTAGCCTTGTACAATTATTGACTTAAAAAAAATACATGTTCATCAATACATTATATTTCTATAGAAATCACACATAACGTACATACATTTACTTTTACATGTTCATGTATATATGTGTGTGTGTGTGTGTGTGTTAGGAAATATCCATTCTCCAAGAGGGATAGAGAATGGGGAAGCTATCAGGGGAGGGGATGGGATATGGAGATCCGGTAGTGGGAATTGTGTGGAGCTGTACCCCTCTTATCCTATGGTTTTGTTAATGTCTCCTTTCTTAAATAAAAAAAAAAGATAAAGAAGGAAATATGTACAGGTTATTACATGATACTCAAAAAGGCATAGTCTTGGCATTCAAAAAATTCAGTCTTGGGTTCCAATCCTGTTACTTAGGGGATAGATGATCCTTGGGTAAATTGGTTATTTTCTTAGGAGATTTTTTTTTTTTTATCTATTAATAAGAAAAGGGAAGAGAAATAGAGCCTCATTCTGGCACACAAGATGGCAAGGATTGAACTCAGGACCTCATGCTTGAAAGTTCAGTGTTTTAGCCACTCTTCCACCTTCCAGGCCATATAAGAGGATTATTTAACTGAGCCTTAATTCTCTTTTCTAGAAAGAGGGATATATGCATATAAATTTCATACAGATGTAGTGAGTAATGGGATGGAGAATATAAAAACTACACATTAGGCAATAAATATTATGTATAATATGTGCTACCTATAGGGATATGTTACTGTCATTTCTGTGACTAGTTTCTGTGACTACAGCAGACTGAAGAATGAATCCCCTTCTCCTGTGTAGGTTATGAAGATCAGAACTGTTGGTATGGTTTCTAGGTGTTCCAAACCAGTCCATTCATTATGTGTCACTTAAAAGGTTGGTAAGGAATAACTCACTTTCTCTTTCTTTGTAAATGACTACTCAATTATAACCAGAGACTTATTGCAAGAATTCTGTTTGGGGACTTATAAAACACAAGGGAAACAGTGACAGCTTAAATGGTACAACAGTTTCAGAGAGGGAAATGCCACACAAAATATCCTCAGAAAGTCACCTCTGGTGGGGAGGCATTTCCTTTTCCCTAGATACTTTAGTAGAGACATGTGATCTTATTATTTTTTTTAATTTTCCCTTTTGTTGCCCTTGTTTTTATTGTTGTTGTAGTTATTATTGTTGTTGTTATTGATGTCGTTGTTGTTAGATAGGACAGAGAGGAATGGAGAGAAGAGGGGAAGAGAGAGATGGGGAGAGAAAGACACCTGTAGACCTGCTTCACCACCTGTGAAGCGACTCCCCTGCAAGTGGAGAGCCTGGGCTCCAACCAGGATCCTTATGCTGGTCCTTCCGCTTCACAGCCACGTGAGCTTAACCCTCTGTGCTACCGCCGGACTTCCTCAAGGCATTCGATCTTAAGAGTGAATTTAAATATCAAATGAGCATTGCTCTCTGTCTCTTCTGAATTGCCTACTGTAATGGGAAAGCCATGTATCCACTGGAATTTTTTTTCTTTCTTCTGCCATGTTTATTACGGGGGTTTGTTGCCTGTAATGTAAATTCACAGCTCCCAGCAGTCTTTATCTTTTCCTTTTTTGTTTTACTTGATAAGACAGAAAAAAAAAAAAAAAAACTTGTGATGAAAGAGGGAGATAGAGAAGGAGAAAGAAAGATGTACACCTGTGGACCTGCTTCACTGCTGTTGAATCTTCTCCCCTGCAGTAGCAAATAGGGGGCTTGAACCTGGATATTAGAGCATGGTAATATGTGATCTCTACCAGCCCCCTTCACCAGATTTTAAAATATGCCTACATAGATTATGAGGTGTGCTATGATTACCCAATAATATGTACACCCACCCTCCTGGTGGCCTCTATTCATCTGTGACACACTTCTGAAGGAATCCAATAGTAAGCCAGGGAGATTACATTCTGAGGAATGGGGAAAACTGAAATGGGACCTGGATTGAACTCAACCGGGCATCCAGCTTCATTTAGCCATCTGGGCGAAGTCTTATTAGGAAAATGCAGTGATCCAGAACAAGCACCTCTCCCAGCTCTCCTGGAGGCTAGAGGTAGCAGGCATGCTGGAGGTGAAAATGATCACACTTTGTACTTTTGCAAGGCTTCCCTGCCAGGCCAGCTCACCTGGACTGGGTGCCCTTCAACAACAGAGGGAGACAGAGATGCCCAGATGCAATGTGATCTCAGGCATATGCTGACTGGGGGGTGGAGCCCATGCTGACTGGGGGTGGAGCTCAGGCAGATTAGGGGTGGGACCCAGGCAGATTTGGAGTGGAGCCCGGGCAGATGGGGGTGGAGCCCAGTCTTCCTAGCTCTGTTCCTGGCCTGACTTCTAGTTGAATGCTTTCCCTTGCCCTGGCTATCTATGATCTAGAATTCTCTTCACCAACCTGAGGATATTCCAGCTTGTTGCCAGTAGACCCTAGGAATAGAGCCACATGTACAAAGTTGAGATCAGAACTGGGAATAGTTCAGGGGATTTAGAAATGTGGCATATGATGGGCATTTCAGCCAGGAAGACAACATCTGCAGCCTGTGAGGACAGACAGAGGATGGATGAGACTAGGTAAGGAGAGCAGCTAGGAACGCTTTACTGACTCAAAATTATTTTATTTTTTGAGAGAGAGAGAGAGAGAGAGAGAGAGAGAAGTCAAGTATCATTCTGGTACATGCAGAGCTGGAAATCAAACCAGAAACTTCAAACATGAAAATCAGCTTGTTCTACCAGTTGATCAACCTCCTCTCTAGCCTCAGCATAAAAAAATAAAAATAAAAATAAAGAATGCCCAGAGATCCCAAAATATTCCAAAGAGATGACTGTTATGTTTTCATTTTGAGTACAACTTCTCATTTTGCCCTGATAGGTATCGGTAAAAACACTCTCACCCACCCCTAACCTAAGAATTATGCAAACCTTAAATCGCATTGTTCTGTTTCCAGCAGCCACCTTCCTTTCTTTCTCTATTTCACTCTTTTTCTTTTTTCTTTCTTTCTTCTTTGATAAAGGTGAGAGATAGAGAGAGATAGGGAGGAAGAGAGAGAAAGAAGAGAGAGACCTGCAACACAGCTCCACTACTGGACTGAAGTGACCCCCTACAGGGATGAGCTACCCTGTAGGTGGGGGCCATGGGTTTGAGCCCATGTCATCATACACAAGTCTGCTTTTTTCATTTTTTTTTTAATTTAAGAAAGGAGTTATTAACAGTTCCACACAATTCCCACAACCCGATCTCCATATCCTATCCCCTCCCCTGATAGCCTTCCCATTCTCTAGCTCTCTGGGAGCATGGATCCAGGGTCCTTGTGGGTTGCAGAAGGTGTAAGGTCTGGCTTCTGTAATTGCTTCCTCGCTGAACATGGGTGTTGACTGGTCGATCTATACTTCCAGTCTGCCTCTGTCTTTCCCTAGTAGGGTGGGTCTCTGGGGAAAGCCTGCTTTATTCTTTAGGTCCTCTTTGGTTTAGAGGAACTTAAGCCTGGAAGGCAACACTTCTGATTCCCCAGCTTATAGCTGCTTAAGCATTTCTATCTATAAAAGAAGGTAGAAATATTTAGAGAGATAACTAGGCATTTTTGTGTTTATGCCGAGTTCAAAGATGTATGCATATGCCATTTTCAAGGCCGCCTGGGCAATTTTCAGATGAAAAATGTCACCAAAGTTTGAGATTCTGTAATTATCTATTTATATGCTCTGGATACCCAATGAGGAGTCCAGAGATTGCCTCATTTGCTGGCTATCTCGCTGTTCATAAGTAAGTGTAATGTGACACACACCCTATATTGGTTCATGGGGATGAGAAAATTAGTTATGTCACATCTGAAAGCCACTTTACATTCACAGGACATAAACCAAGAGGAAAAAATAAGCAGAAGTTTTAGTATTCAATTTGTTTACCCTGAGCAAAATGCAACCTCTTCAGCTGATGAGAGGAGTGTGGAAGAGATGGAAAAGGCTTTTAGGAACTCACTTTAAAAGCTCAAAAGGTGTCTGGGACATTAAATAGCTGTTAAAAGCCTGAGTTGGATAATTTAAGTGTAAATGAGTATGAACTGTATGGATTAAATTTGCCTTAAAATACCAGTCTGAAAAATTAGGGAAAGATTTTTGAGACAAACACAGTTTGCCTTTTTTCAAAACCCAAATTTTTTGAAAAAAATAAATAATTTCAGAGTCTCAATGAAAGTTAAATGCAGTCAGATTTAACTGTCCTTAATGATCTTCCCATTAAAAGCCACAATTGAGTAAGAATTATATCCACATTTAAAATAAGTATATGTGTTTATACACATACAGCACAAAGTATCTGAATTTAGTCTGAGCTTTTAACAGTCCCTAGGCATGAGAACATTTAATGTATGTGTGTGTGTGTGTGTGTACACACACATACATATATATTTTTTTTTCAGCAGAGGTTAAGCCTGAGAATCTGAAAATGTGATTTAGAAAAACCTTTAGGAGGGCTAGGCAGTGCTGCATATGGTTAAATACACATGTTATAAATGCACAAGAACATAGGCTCAAGCCCCTGGTCCCTACTTGCAGGTACAAACCTTCACAAGTGGTGAATAAGTGCTATAGGTGTCTCTCTCTCTCTCTCTCTCTCCCCTCTCTCTCTTCCTTCTCAATTTCCCTCTGTCCTATCAACTAAAAGAAATTTTAAAAAATAAAAAAGAAAGAAAAACCTTTAGTTTGATACCCTAGTTCATTTGATATATTTGTAAGATTTTTATGTTATTACTACAGTTAGAATATACCTTTATAAACCCTCCTGCACTGCTGGTGGGAATGTAGATTGCTCCAAGCTCTCTGGAGAGCAGTCTGCAGAACTCTAAGAAGGCTAGAAATTGACCTACCCTATGATCCTGCAATTCCTCTCCTAGGGATATATCTTAAGGAGCCCAACACAGCCATCCAAAGAGATTTATGTATATCTATGTTCATAGCAGCACAATTTGTAATAGCCAAAACCTAGAAGCAACCCAGGTGTCCAACAACAGATGAGGGCTGAGCAAGTTGTGGTATATATACACAATGGAATACTACTCAGCTATTAAAAATGGTGATTTCACCATTTTCATCAAATCTTGGATGGAGCTTGAAGAAATCATGTTAAGTGAAATAAGTCAGAAACAGAAGGATGAATATGGGATGATCTCACACTCTTAAGCAGAAGTTGAAAAACAAGATCAGAAGAGAAAACAGAAGTAGAACCTGAACTGGAGTTGGAGTATTGCACCAAAGTAAAAGACTCTGGGGTGGGTTCAGGGAAGAGTACAGGTTCAAAAAGGATGACAGAGGACCTAGTGGGGGTTGTATTGTTATGTGGAAAACTGAGAAATGTTATGCATGTACTAACTGTTGTATTTACTGTTGAATGTAAAACATTAATCCCCCAATAAAGAAACTTTAAAAAAAGAATATAAATTTATATTTTACCTCTGGATTATTACTAAACACCCTTCTTTAGCTCAATTAACTTTTTAAACTTTTTAAAAATTTTTATTTATTTTATTTTTGAGAGAGATGCAGAGAGAGAGAGACACACACAGAAACACCAGAGCACTGCTCAGCTCTAGCTTATAGTGGTGCAGGGGGTTGAACCTGAGACTTAGAAGCCTCAGGCATGAGAGTCTGTTTGCATAACCATTATGCTATCTCCCCCACCCTAGTTTAGTTAATTTGTGAAGAATGTCTGCTTCCTTCTGATAATAGTTACACCAAGGAGTTGAGTGGTAGTGCAGCGGGTTAAGCCCACAAGGGCTGGCACAAGGATCCTGGTTCAAGCCCTGGCTCCCCACCTGCAGGGGAGTTGCTTCACAGGTGGTGAAGCAGGTCTGCAGATGTCTTTCTCTCCCCCTCTCTGTCTTTCCCCTCTCTCTCCATTTCTCTCTGTCCTATCCAACAATGATGAGATCAGTAACAACAACAATAATAACTATAAAAATAAAACAAGGGCAACAAAAAGGAATAAATAAATAAATAAATAAATATAAAAAAGAAACCTTTTAAAAAAAAAGAAATAATACTTTAAAACTCCAAGTTTTCAATTGTAATTGCTACTTGTCTTCGTACATTGAGTGTTCATTATCCAATCAGGTAACTAAAAAGATAACATATTTTTCAATTATTTATTATTATTATCACTTGCAAAAGTCATGATTTTGCTTGTTGCTTAATATGTCTTTCTTCACAATTGAAAGATTATGAAAAACTTCTAACAAAAATGAAGAGTTCACTACAAGTATTCTATACTCCCTACTGCCTTATTTCTTACAACACAGCATCTTTTTTTCTTCCTAGTTCATTAGAGTATTATGGGTTTGAAAGGAAAGAGGATGAAGCTTGAGAGATTTTTTAAAAAATTGGGGGCACTGGGTTATAGTGGCAGATACACAGTGGAAGTATAGACTTATTCCATACTCTTTCAATTTCCAGGACTTCATTGCAATCAGTACTAAAATTTCAGGTGTCTAAGCCAATATCATTGGCATGAGTTTTGGAGTTTTTTAAAGATATTCTATCAGAGTAAATGGTCTGATGTGTGTGTGGGGGGGGAGAAGTGATAAAGATGCACAAATGGAATTTTGGAGCTTGGGGATTCATATTAAAGAGACTGTATGCTGAGCTCACTTTAATCTCTCAACAGTTATAGGGTTGGCTTTAGAGTAACCTAGAAGGACATTCCTGAATCACACACCTATGGCACATAGTCTGATTATAGCTCATGTTGATTACCATGGCAAAAACATTTAAAGCCCAGTCCTACACTGTAATTTCTGTGAAAACATGAGTTTAATGTACAAGTTACTCCTTTACAGCATGTACCATGGCCAGCAAAATATCTCACCTGCTCACCTGTATGATGCACCTGCTTTGCTAGGCACCCAACACTGGATCGAGCTTCACCCCCACTCCATTCAAGAAAGCTTCAATGCTGTGGTGTCTTTCCCACCCTGTGTCTGTCTCTAACAACAACCAAAAAAAAGTCATAATGCAGTGTGACAGTCCAGGTAGTGAAAAGGAAAGGAAAAGACACACACACACAGACACACACACACACACAGACACACACACACACACACATGTACTGAAGCAGTACATGATTTTATTTAAATTTCCTCCATATCCTATCTAAAACCTTTGTGTATGACAAGTACTTCCTAACTTCTCAAACAGTGCTTTAATTTTTATTTTGACAGAATGCCCTGGATTAAATTCAACAGACAGTAGCTTGCTTATTTGCCAAGGTCAGAGTGAAAAATACCTCTTTCCTGTTTTCCATACTTTCTAATCTCATAATAACACATACTTTGTTTACCACTGAGGTTTTGGATACCCAACAAACTATTGCTAAAGCTATGTGACTTTAAATAAGACCATTCAGGAGTATCAGAGATGGCAGGTGGTAGAGTAAGTACCTACTCAAGTCTGAATTAAAACCTTGCTTGGATGACTGGTCTTTCAAAAAATGGTACAAATATATTCTGGTTTCTCTCCTCTCTTAATTAAAAACAAACATTTAAATGACAGCAACATTTGTTATTTATTTCTTAAAGACTCCATGCATGTACTAGATGGTATTTTTCATAACACAAATGATCCTGAAGTCACCTGGAAGCACAGGTTGGCTAGGTGATGGCACTCAAACCTGCCCATTGACTTGCTGTCATCTGAGGCTTCAGGAAACCTGGCCCTATATCCTGCCAGCCTGGGATATAGCAGAGAGTTCCCTGTGGTGGAGACATGGGTATCCCATGGAAGTGGGATGGCAGCCCCAATGAACAGTTGCTATAGAGTCTCTCCTAGCAGCAAGTACAAATTGTCTCTCATTGGCCAAAGCAAGTAGTCACTTGGCCACAGTCAGCTTTAGGGAATGACAAAAAAAAAAAAATTGGCTCTTTGTTGTTGTTGTGAATGGCAACAAAATCACTTTACACAGCTGCTTGCACACAGGGATATGAGGAATTTGTGGGCACTTTTGTAATTTACCATATTGAATTACCCCAAAATGTGTCTTTTAACATTGGAGAGTAGAGCTCAGAGGAACTAAACAAGGAATCAGAGTTGATGTATTAAGGAAGACTTTGTAGAGTAAATGAACTGTACATATGATTTAGGAGGACAAATGGGAGTTCTTCAAATTTAATAAATTGATAAGAAGAACTGGAGCCTGCAAGAACTGATCTAGAGAGTCAGGAAATCAATGTGAACACAGAGAGATAGTCAGCATCACTCTCCTTGTGGGAAGAGAAGGCTGGACTGACCCTGGAGTTATACAGAAAGGACTGTACTGTTCCTGTTCCTATTAATCCTATTTACTTATGTTCCTTTCTATTTTATTTGATAGGACACAGAGAAATTGAGAAGGAAGGGAGAAAGGGAAAATACTGAGAGGTAAAGAGAAAGATAAACACCTGAATATCTGCTTCACTGTTAATGAAACCTCATCCCTGCAGGTGGGGAGTAGGGGCTCGAACCTGGGTCCTTGCAACCTTGAAGCTTCCTCCCTGCTACAGGTACTCCCAAGATGTGGCCAGGGACTCAAACACAAATGTATGTTCTACTAGATGAGCCAACTCCAAGTTCCACTTTTTTTTTTTTTTTAGTTTTCCCCCAAGCCAAATAAAAATGAAATATCTCTTTTACAAGTGCAAAAAAAAAAAAAAGTGTTTTATTTGTGAAGACATCCTTCACAAATTAACTGTGGTGATTCAACTTGCTTTTCTTTCGATATTTAACATGTGTTGGGGAGAGAGCCCGCAGGAAAAGGGTGAAACCCATGAAACCAGGGCCCTCCTTGCTTTTCTTTTGAGAGGCATAGCTAAGACACACTCCATCAAACTATATGTTGATGCTCTCTAGACTACAGATTCTCAGAACCCATTTTTTTCCAAGGCCTTCTTAGTTATCTGTCTCTACATATTAAGACATCCATATGCTCTCTTACCTACAATTTCAGGTTCATCCTAAGTTGCAGCTGAACTTCATTTTATTATTTAAAAGCTCTTAGTGCTTCAAAACAAGTTATGCAAGTTGCCCTAGTCTAGGCATTCATTCAAACATTATTCTAGTCACATGGATAAAAAAAGACTCAGAGTCAGTCAGCCTATAGTTTCTGGGTTAGTAGGAGATAGACAATAATAATACTCAAGGAAAGAAATTAAGTCTTAGAGTTAGAAATGATAAGTACTGTGGGGAGATGGGGGTGGGGGAAAATAGAAAAGTAATAGGACAGGTTGAGGGGAATCAAGAGAGCAGCAGGGTTATTTACAGTAGCCAAGGCAAGGGAACAAGCTCTGGGCACTTGAACTCATGCAGACATGAAAATTTATTTACAATGGCATACTAATCAATTTAAAAATATAAAGTGAGTGCTAGAACGCTACCAGATTTAATCTCTAGTAGCAAGTGGTTGTAGTTCATAGAGATGTTAGCTTGCTTTAAAAAATGAAATTAAATTGGCTTGTAGCTTGATAATCTTTTGTGGGAATAAAGACATTGTAAAAGTCCCTGGTAGTGACACGTTTAAGAAGGCACCAGCAAGTGCAGAGACTCCCATTGTAACCGTGCACCTGGTTTGTACTGGATATATCATTTGATTCTCTGTAGACTCAAAAAAGCAGTATGTTCAGGAAAACAAGTTCAGAGAGGCTGAGTTAACTTCCCAAGGTCATACTACCTACCAGCTATGAAAAGTAGTTTTGAATTCTGATATTTTAAATGGGTCCAGGTTGATTTTCTCTCTCTCTCTCTCTCTCTCTCTCTCTCTCTCTCTGTCACACACACACACACACACACACACACACACACACACACACACACACTGGAGACCCCTGAAAAATCATCTTTCTTCTCTAAACGTTTATGTACTCACTTATTAATGAGAAATAGAAGAAGGGGAGTGAGAGAACCAGAGCATTGTTCTGGCACATATGATGCCAGGGACTCATGTGTGAGAGTTTAACACCTTATCCACTGTGCCACCTCCCGGGCTGTAACACCATTTCTCTTTTATCATTTAGTCAGGGAGTCAATAGTTCACAGTACAGTTGTTGACACCTGGGCACAATTTCTTGTCTCACCATGATAAGTGTCTATAAAGCACTCTCAGCTTAAGTCCTTTTCCACCATCATGCACCAGGACCCCCAAGCTCCTCTAGCCCCCTCCATTCCCCTCCTTCCCCAGAGTCCTTTGCTTTGGTACGATCTGCCAGACCCTGTTCAAATGTTACTTTTTTGTTTCCCCTTTTCTGGCCTTATTTCTTAAGGTTTGCCTATGAGTGAGATTATTCTACATTCATCCTTCTCTTTCTGGCTTATCTCACATAACATGATTCCTTCAAGCTCCATTCAAGATGAAGTGAAGGAAATGGCTTAGTGAAATAGGAGGTGAATAAGGAGCCAAGGAGGAATTGTACCTTTGAGCTCAGGGTCCATATCTTTACTAAGAAAAATGAAAAGGAGGAGGCCAGGTGGAAGGACACCTGGTAAATTGTGCCTGTTATAATGTGCTCAGGTCACTGGTTCCTGCCTGCAGAGGGAAGCTTCATGAGTGGTGAAGCAGTGTCTTTTTATCTCTTCCTCTCTATCCCCCCTTTTCTTTTCACTTTCTTTCTGTCTCTATCCAAAAAAATGAATAGAAACATTTTAAAAAATGGAAAGGCTGTTTGGTTAAAACAGCACATAAAACATGAATTTTCATTAAAAAGAGAGAGAGAGAGCTCAAAGGGAAGTTCATCAGAAGGAGGACAAAGGCAGCAGAGGGAATCTGGTCCACAAATCCACAAAATCTTATTGTGTCTGGAATAGTAGAGCTAGAAAACCCCACCAAGAGGCCAAGCTAAAGACAGGGAGTGAGAAAGGGAAGGGGAGGAGAGCAGGAGAGTGAGCAAAAGCCATGCTATTTTCTTTATCATCCTGTCCATTGGTCCTCTTTTTTTTTTTTTTTTTTTTCTGATGTTCTGTCCATCAGCTAATGAGCTAATACCTCATTCTCTGGAAAAAAAATAAATAAATACAACTTGAGCAAATTAAGTGAAAAGGCTTCGGCAAGCCCAATTATTCTGTGTCCACCAGTTTCTGGGAAATGGACTTCATTTCCCAGTAATGAACAAAATAGTGAGTGACAGCCTGGCCAAATGAGGCCCATCCCAGCTCTGGCTTCATCTATCAGGCACATGCAGAGAGAAAAAGACTTTCTGGATTGTTGCTGCAGCACACACAAGGCCGTGTGTGTGTGTGTGTGTGTGTGTGTGTGTGTGTGTGTGTGTGTGTCTGCATACTCCAGCTAAATTACAAAGCACCTGCTCCTGGGAGAGCAGCTATTTTTTCCTTCCCAATTCATCACAGCAGTTGCTACCGCTTGAAACTGGTAGGTTTCTGCGAAAAGCCGTGTTTATTATGGAAGTCATTTATTAATAATAAATAGAGTTGAAACTCAGTTAGAAACAGACATATTTTGTTTCCCCATGACTAATGTGAAGACATTAATGGATAACTGACTTCTGCTTACCTTCTGGGTCTATTTCTTGAGCTATCTATTTCTCTGGCTACCTAAGGGTCATTTATTCACTCCACAAATACTCCTTGGAAATCTGTGTTTTTCCAGGCATGGAGACAGGAGCAACTGGGTAAGCATATTCCTCAACAAGAACTCCTGATCAGACACATCAGAAAGCAAATATTTAGACTCAGATGTGTTTTATATTCTACTGGAACATTCCCTTTGAGGAATGATACGATGTCTTTCACATTCAAATTTGTCGTATTTCCCCTATACATTTAGTCTGATGGCAGTGCTATTTGTCAAAGTTTGTGTCAGAGCAGACACACCTGCATTCCTATTTCTGAATTGAAAATGCAGCAGTTGACAAGTAAGCCTTTTCTTCTAGGTGATGGGAGTGCTGCATTCTTAGACCTTTTTCAGTTCTGAAAACTGCATCATGTCATAATCCTTTCAGCAAATAATTGGTGGGCATCTCTTCCAATCCAGATATTGAACTCTTATCAGTGCTGGAAGCCTAGGGGTAAACAGAAATCACAGTCTCTACTCTCATATAATTTCATTTTTCCTTTGCTTTCCTTCTTTTTAATTTTCTAAGACAGAATGATAATTGAGAGAGAAAGGGTGACAAGGAGAAAGAGAAACACTTGCAGACCTGCTTCACAGCTCATGAAATTTCTTCACTTCAGGTGGAGACCAAGGGCTTGAACCACCTTCACACACTTTTTAAAAATTTTATTATTTATCTATCTATTTATTTAAAATAGATATAGAGAGAAATTAAGAGAAAAGGAGATAGAGAAACAAGAGAAAGAGAGACACCATAGCACCGCTTCACCACTTTCTTGTATTTTCTTCCTTTACTATTTATTGATTGATTTAATAATGATTGATAAGACTAAGCATAAGAGGGATAGAATTCCACACAATTCCCACCACCAGAGTTAAGTATCCTACCCCCTGCAGTGAAAGCTTTCCTGTTCTTTATCCCTATGGAAGTATGAACCCAGGATCATTATGGGGTGTAGAAGGTCAGAGGTCTGGCTTCTATAATTGCTTCTCCACCGAACATGGTTGTTGACAGGTTGATCCATACTCCCAGCCTGTTTCTATCTGTCCCTAGTGGGGCAGAGCTCTGGGGAAATGAGGTTCCAGTGTACATTAGTGAGATCATCTGTTCATTGAAGTCAGGTTGGCATCCTGGTAGCATCTGGAACCTGATGGCTAAAAAGCATTATGGCTCCCCACCTGCAGGGGGAGTCACTTCACAAGCTGTGAAGCAAGTCTGCAGGTGTCTTTCTCTCCCCATCTCTGTCTTCCCCTCCTCTCTCCATTTCTCTCTGTCCTATCCAACAATAATGACATCAATAACAACAATAGTAACTATAACAATAAAACAAGGGCAACAAATGGGAATAAATATTTTTTTTAAATCTTTAAAAAAAATTTTAAAGATATAAATCAAAATAAATTGTTTAATAATAGGAACCTAAAGGCAAGAATATAGCAGATGAAATATAGAAGGTCTCTATTATGGAAAAATCTAGGAAGTCTATTTTAGGTATATTCTGGGGGGGGAGCATGAATTTACTAATTTTTGTCTGAGTCCAACAGCTAACATGCAGGTAGGCCAGAGGTATTGTTTGGGGAAATGGTGTCAGAGTTGGAAATAGGACTATAAAGCTGCATCAGGGAAGAGAGTAGCTCCC